>NC_143026.1:93897320-93982320 GCF_057628025.1 Oncorhynchus mykiss | reverse complement strand
TCAGGAATTAAAAATGTGCTTAAACAAGTCACATAATAAGTTGCAATAATTGTGTTTAACATGATTTTTTAAATGACTACCTCATATCTGTACCCTACACATACAATTATCAGTAAGCTCCCACAATTGTGCAGTGAATTTCAAACACAGATTCAACAACAAAGACAAAAATCTATGGCAAGAACTGAAAATGGTTCTCTAACAACGATCAACAGCCAATTTGACAGAGATTGAAGAATGTGGAAAAGTATAACGAGCAAATGTTCTACAATCCTGGTGTGGAAAGCTCTTAGATACTTACCCAGAAAGCCTCACAGCTGTAATCGTTGCCAAATGTGCTTCTACAAAGTATTGACTCAGGGATCTGAATACGAACAGTTGAATTCTGAAGTTTACAAACACTTAGGTTGGAGTCATTAAAACTCGTTTACAAACACTTAGGTTGGAGTCATTAAAACTCGTTTACAAACACTTAGGTTGGAGTCATTAAAACTAGTTTACATACACTTAGGTTGGAGTCATTAAAACTCGTTTACAAACACTTAGGTTGGAGTCATTAAAACTCGTTTACAAACACTTAGGTTGGAGTCATTAAAACTCGTTTACAAACACTTAGGTTGGAGTCATTAAAACTCGTTTACAAACACTTAGGTTGGAGTCATTAAAACTAGTTTACATACACTTAGGTTGGAGTCATTAAAACTCGTTTACAAACACTTAGGTTGGAGTCATTAAAACTCGTTTACAAACACTTAGGTTGGAGTCATTAAAACTCGTTTACAAACACTTAGGTTGGAGTCATTAAAACTAGTTTACAAACACTTAGGTTGGAGTCATTAAAACTCGTTGTTCAACCACTCCACCAATGTCTTGTGAACAAACTATAGTTTTGGCAAGTGGGTAAAGGACATCTACTTTGTGTATGACACAAGTCATTTTTCCAACAATTGTTTACAGACAGATTATTTCACTTATAATTCACTGTATCACAATTCCAGTGGGTCAGAAGTTTACATACACTAAGTTGACTGTGCCTTTAAACAGCTTGGAAAATTCCAGAAAATGATGTCATGGCTTTAGAATCTTCTGATAGGCTAATTGACATCATTTGAGTCATTTGGAGGTGTACCTGTGGATGTATTTCAAGGCCTACCTTCAAACTCAGTGCCTCTTTGCTTGACATCGTGGGAAAATCAAAAGAAATCAGCCAAGATCTCAGAAAATAAATTGTAGACCTCCACAAGTCTGGTTTCCAAACGCCTGAAGGTACCACGTTCATCTGTACAAACAATAGTACGTAAGTATAAACACCATGGAACCACGCAGCTTTCATACCGCTCAGGAAGGAGACACGTTCTGTCTTCTAGAGATGAACGTACTTTGGAGATTAACGTACTTGTGAAGATAATGGAGGAAACTGGTACAAAAGTATCTAGATCCACAGTAACACGAGTCCTATATCGACATAACCTGAAAGGCCGCTCAGCAAGGAAGAAGCCACTGCTCCAAAACCGCCATAAAAAAGCCAACCTACGGTTTGCAACTGCACAAAATCAAATCAAATTTTATTTGTCACATACACATGGTTAGTAGATGTTAATGCGAGTGTAGTGAAATGCTTGTGCTTCTAGTTCCGCCAATCAGTAATAGCAAACGAGTAATCTAACCTAACAATTCCATAACAACTACCTTATTACACACAAGTGTAAAGGGATGGATAATATGTACATAAAGATATATGAATGAGTGATGGTACAGAACGGCATAGGCAAGATGCAGTAGATGGTATCGAGTACAGTATATACAATGGGGCAAAAAAGTAGTCAGCCACCAATTGTGCAAGTTCTCCCACTTAAAAAGATGAGAGAGGCCTGTAATTTTCATAATAGGTACCCAAAACATCACTGCTCTAGAGGAGATCTGCATGGAGGAATGGGCCAAAATACCAGCAACAGTGTGTGAAAACCTTGTGAAGACTTACAGAAAACGTTTGACCTCTGTCATTGCCAACAAAGGGTATATAACAAAGTATTGAGATAAACTTTTATTATTGACCAAATACTTATTTTCCACCATAATTTGCAAATAAATAAATTAAAAATCCTACAATGTGATTTTCTGGATGTTTTTTTTTCATTTTGTCTGTCATAGTTGAAGTGTGCCTATGATGAAAATAACAGGCCTCTCTCATCTTTTTAATTGGGAGAACTTGCACAATTGGTGGCTGACTAAATACTTTTTTGCCCCACTGTATATATGAGATGAGTAATGTAGGGTATGTATACATTATATAAAGTGGCATTGTTTAAAGTGACTAGTGATACATTTATTACATCCAATTTTTTATTATTAAAGTGGCTGGAGTTGAGTCAGTATGTTGGCAGCAGCCACTCAATGTTAGTGATAGATGTTTAACAGTCTGATGGCCTTGAGATAGAAGCTGTATTTCAGTCTCTCGGTCCCAGCTTTGATGCACCTGTACTGACCTCGCCTTCTGGATGATAGCGGGGTGAACAGGCAGTGGCTCGGGTGGTTGTTGTCCTTGATGATCTTTATGGCCTTCCTTTGACATCAGGTGGTGTAGGTGTCCTGGAGGGCAGGTGATTGCCCCCGGTGATGCGTTGTGCAGACTTCACTACCCTCTAGAGAGCCTTACGGTTGTGGGCGGAGCAATTGCCGTACCAGGCGGTGATACAGCCCGACAGGATGCTCTCGATTGTGCCTCTGTAAAAGTTTGTGAGTGCTTTTGGTGACAAGCCGAATTTCTTCAGCCTCCTGAGGTGCTGCCGGTTTTCTTTTTGTAATCCGTGATTGACTGTAGACCCTGCCACATACCTCTTGTGTCTGAGCCGTTGAATTGAGATTCTACTTTGTCTCTATACTGACGCTTAGCTTGTTTGATTGCCTTGCGGAGGGAATAGCTACACTGTTTGTATTCGGCCATGTTTCCGGTCACCTTGCCCTGGTTAAAAGCAGTGGTTCGGGCTTTCAGTTTCGAGCGAATGCTGCCATCAATCCACGGTTTCTGGTTTGGGAATGTTTTAATAGTTGCTGTGGGTACGACATCGCCGATGGAGAAATGTCCTCTGGTCTGATCAAAGAAAAATAGAACTGTTTGGCCATAATGACCATCGTTGTGTTTGGAGGAAAAAGGGGGAGGCTTGCAAGCCGAAGAACACCATCCCAACAGTGAAGCACGGGGGTGGCAGCATCATCATGTTGTGGGGGTGCTTTGCTGCAGGAGGGACTGGTGCACTTCACAAAATAGATGGCATCATGAGGTAGGAAAATTATGTGGATATATTGAAGCAACATCTCAAGACATCAGTCAGGAAGTTAAAGCTTGGTCGAAAATGAGTCTCCAAATGGACAATGACCCCAAGCAGACTTCCAAAGTTGTGGCAAAATGGCTTAAGGACAAAAAGTCAAGGTATTGGAGTGGCCATCACAAAGCCCTGACCTCAATCCTATAGAAAATTTGTGGGCAGAACTGAAAAAGCATGTGCGAGCAAGGAGGCCTACAAACCTGACTCAGTTACAACAGCTCTGTCAGGAGGAATGGACCAAAATTCACCCAACTTATTGTGGGACGCTTGTAGAAGGCTACCCGAAACGTTTGACCCAAGTTAAACAATTTAAAGGTAATGCTACCAAATACTAATTGAGTGTATGTAAACGTCTGACCACTGGGAATGTCATGAAAGAAATAAAAGCTGAAATAAATCATTCTCTCTACTATTATCCTAACATTTCACATTCTTAAAATAAAGTGGTGATCCTAACTGACCTAAGACAGGGAATTTTCTCTAGGATTAAATGTCAGGACTTGTGAAAAACTGATTTTTTAAATGTATTTGGCTAAGGTGTATGTAAACCTCCGACTTCAACTGTATGTAAATTAGATATTTCTGTATTCCATTTTGCAATACATTTGCAAAGTTTTCTAAAAACCTGTTTTCACTCTGTCATTATGGGCTATTGTGTGTAGATGGGTGAGACATAAAGGACCTTTAATCCTTTTGAATGCAGCCTGTAACAGAACAACATGTGAAACCAGTCAAGGGGTATGAATACTTTCTGAAGGTCCTGTACATGGAAAAAGGGATGAAGCCTTTGATTCTGTCTTCCTCACCCTCCTCTTCTGACAGATCACTGATATTGATTCAGTTTGCTGTTGTCTGTCGGGTATAGAGCCGTTCGTATAGAGACGTTCGTATAGAGCCATATGTATAGAACCGTTAAAATCGAGCCGTTCGCATAGAGCTGTTAAAATTGAGCCGTTCGTACAGAGCCATTCGTACAGAGCCGTTTGTACAGAGCCGTTTGTACAGAGCCGTGATCTAAGGAGATGTGTTTAAGTGGTGCTTGTCTGTAAACGTCAGTCAGAGAGTCAGTAAGAAGCGGTTTTCCATGTGTGTGTGTGTGTGTGTGTGTGTGTGTGTATGTGTGTGCGTGCCTGCTTGTGCGCGTGCATCTGTGTTATGATGGGTACAGGAGATGGAGGCTTTCTCTGCCGAGTGTTCAGCTAGGTCTGGTACAGAATTTATGTACAATAAAATACCCTTTGGTTCAGAATAGAGAGACAGGGGAGATATCACTGGTGATATCACTAGGGCTGGGAGTGATATCACTGGGGCTGGGAGTGATATCAATGGGGCTGGGAGTGATATCAATGGGGCTGGGCTGGGAGTGATATCACTGGGGCTGGGCTGGGAGTGATATCACTAGGGCTGGGAGTGATATCACTAGGGCTGGGAGTGATATCACTAGGGCTGGGCTGGGAGTGATATCACTAGGGCTGGGCTGGGAGTGATATCACTAGGACTGGGTTGGGAGTGATATCACTAGGGCTGGGAGTGATATCACTAGGGCTGGGTTGTGAGTGATATCACTAGGGCTGGGCTGGGAGTGATATCACTAGGGCTGGGAGTGATATCACAAGGACTGGGTTGGGAGTGATATCACTAGGGCTGGGAGTGATATCACAAGGACTGGGTTGGGAGTGATATCACTAGGGCTGGGAGTGATATCACTAGGGCTGGGTTGTGAGTGATATCACTAGGGCTGGGCTGGGAGTGATATCACTAGGGCTGGGAGTGATATCACTAGGGTTGGGAGTGATATCACTAGGGCTGGGAGTGATATCACTAGGGCTGGGAGTGATATCACTAGGGCTGGGAGTGATATCACTAGGGCTGGGAGTGATATCACTAGCGCTGGGAGTGATATCACTAGCGCTGGGTTGGGAGTGATATCAATGGGGCTGGGAGTGATATCACTAGGGCTGGGAGTGATATCACAAGGGCTGGGTTGGGAGTGATATCAATGGGGTTGGGAGTGATATCAATGGGGCTGGGCGTGATATCACTAGGGCTGGAGTGATATCACAAGGGCTGGGTTGGGAGTGATATCACTAGGGCTGGGTTGGGAGTGATATCACTAGGGCTGGGTTGGGAGTGATATCACTAGGGCTGGGTTGGGAGTGATATCAATGGGGCTGGGAGTGATATCACTAGGGCTGGGAGTGATATCACAAGGGCTGGGTTGGGAGTGATATCAATGGGGTTGGGAGTGATATCAATGGGTCTGGGAGTGATATCACTAGGGCTGGAGTGATATCACAAGGGCTGGGTTGGGAGTGATATAACTAGGGCTGGGCTGGGAGTGATATCACTAGGGCTGGGTTGGGAGTGATATCAATGGGGCTGGGAGTGATATCACTAGGGCTGGAGTGATATCACAAGGGCTGGGTTGGGAGTGATATCACTAGGGCTGGGTTGGGAGTGATATCACTAGGGCTGGGAGTGATATCACTAGGGCTGGGAGTGATATCACTAGGGCTGGAGTGATATCACAAGGGCTGGGTTGGGAGTGATATCACTAGGGCTGGGTTGGGAGTGATATCACTAGGGCTGGGTTGGGAGTGATATCAATGGGGCTGGGAGTGATATCACTAGGGCTGGGTTGGGAGTGATATGGGGCGGCAGGGTAGCCTAGTGGTTAGAGCGTTGGACTAGTAACCGGAAGGTTGCGAGTTCAAACCCCCGAGCTGACAAGGTACAAATCTGTCGTTCTGCCCCTGAACAGGCAGTTAACCCACTGTTCCCAGGCCGTCATTGAAAATAAGAATTTGTTCTTAACTGACTTGCCTGGTTAAATAAAGGTAAAATAAAAAAAATAAATAAAAAAAAATATCAATGGGGCTGGGTTGGGAGTTATATCACTAGGGCTGGGTTGGGAGTGATATCACTAGGGCTGGGTTGGGAGTGATATCACTAGGGCTGGGTTGGGAGTGATATCAATGGGGCTGGGAGTGATATCACTAGGGCTGGGTTGGGAGTGATATCAATGGGGCTGGGTTGGGAGTTATATCACTAGGGCTGGGTTGGGAGTGATATCACTAGGGCTGGGTTGGGAGTGGTATCAATGGGGTTGAGAGTGATATCAATGGGGTTGGGAGTGATATCAATGGGGCTGGGTTGGGAGTGGTATCAATGGGGCTGGGTTGGGAGTGATATAACTAGGGCTGGGTTGGGAGTAGTATCAATGGGGCTGGGTTGGGAGTGATATCACTAGGGCTGGGTTGGGAGTAGTATCAATGGGGCTGGGTTGGGAGTGATATCACTAGGGCTGGGTTGGGAGTGATATCACTAGGGCTGGGTTGGGAGTGATATCACTAGGGCTGGGTTGGGAGTAGTATCAATGGGGCTGGGAGTGATATCACTAGGGCTGGGTTGGGAGTAGTATCAATGGGGCTGGGTTGGGAGTGATATCACTAGGGCTGGGTTGGGAGTAGTATCAATGGGGCTGGGTTGGGAGTGATATCACTAGGGCTGGGTTGGGAGTAGTATCAATGGGGCTGGGTTGGGAGTGATATCACTAGGGCTGGGTTGGGAGTAGTATCAATGGGGCTGGGAGTGATATCACTAGGGCTGGGTTGGGAGTAGTATCAATGGGGCTGGGTTGGGAGTGATATCACTAGGGCTGGGTTGGGAGTAGTATCAATGGGGCTGGGAGTGATATCACTAGGGCTGGGTTGGGAGTAGTATCAATGGGGCTGGGAGTGATATCACTAGGGCTGGGTTGGGAGTAGCATCAATGGGGCTGGGTTGGGAGTGATATCACTAGGGCTGGGTTGGGAGTAGTATCAATGGGGCTGGGTTGGGAGTAGTATCAATTGGGCTGGGTTGGGAGTGATATCACTAGGGCTGGGTTGGGAGTGATATCACTAGGGCTGGGTTGGGAGTGATATCAATGGGGCTGGGTTGGGAGTGATATCAATGGGGCTGGGAGTGATATCACTAGGGCTGGGTTGGGAGTAGTATCAATGGGGCTGGGAGTGATATCACTAGGGCTGGGTTGGGAGTAGTATCAATGGGGCTGGGTTGGGAGTGATATCACTAGGGCTGGGTTGGGAGTAGTATCAATGGGGCTGGGTTGGGAGTGATATCACTAGGGCTGGGTTGGGAGTAGTATCAATGGGGCTGGGTTGGGAGTGATATCACTAGGGCTGGGTTGGGAGTAGTATCAATGGGGCTGGGAGTGATATCACTAGGGCTGGGTTGGGAGTAGTATCAATGGGGCTGGGTTGGGAGTGATATCACTAGGGCTGGGTTGGGAGTAGTATCAATGGGGCTGGGTTGGGAGTAGTATCAATGGGGCTGGGTTGGGAGTGATATCACTAGGGCTGGGTTGGGAGTGATATCAATGGGGCTGGGTTGGGAGTGATATCAATGGGGCTGGGTTGGGAGTAGTATCACTAGGGCTGGGTTGGGAGTGATATCACTAGGGCTGGGTTGGGAGTGATATCACTAGGGCTGGGTTGGGAGTGATATCACTAGGGCTGGGTTGGGAGTAGTATCAATGGGGCTGGGTTGGGAGTGATATCACTAGGGCTGGGTTGGGAGTGATATCACTAGGGCTGGGTTGGGAGTGATATCACTAGGGCTGGGTTGGGAGTAGTATCAATGGGGCTGGGTTGGGAGTGATATCACTAGGGCTGGGTTGGGAGTGATATCACTAGGGCTGGGTTGGGAGTGATATCACTAGGGCTGGGTTGGGAGTGATATCACTAGGGCTGGGTTGGGAGTAGTATCAATGGGGCTGGGTTGGGAGTGATATCACTAGGGCTGGGTTGGGAGTAGTATCAATGGGGCTGGGTTGGGAGTGATATCACTAGGGCTGGGTTGGGAGTAGTATCAATGGGGCTGGGTTGGGAGTGATATCACTAGGGCTGGGTTGGGAGTGATATCACTAGGGCTGGGTTGGGAGTGATATCACTAGGGCTGGGTTGGGAGTAGTATCAATGGGGCTGGGTTGGGAGTGATATCACTAGGGCTGGGTTGGGAGTGATATCACTAGGGCTGGGTTGGGAGTAGTATCAATGGGGCTGGGCTGGGAGTGATATCACTAGGGCTGGGTTGGGAGTAGTATCAATGGGGCTGGGTTGGGAGTAGTATCAATGGGGCTGGGTTGGGAGTGATATCACTAGGGCTGGGTTGGGAGTAGTATCAATGGGGCTGGGTTGGGAGTGATATCACTAGGGCTGGGTTGGGAGTGATATCACTAGGGCTGGGTTGGGAGTAGTATCAATGGGGCTGGGCTGGGAGTGATATCACTAGGGCTGGGTTGGGAGTAGTATCAATGGGGCTGGGTTGGGAGTAGTATCAATGGGGCTGGGCTGGGAGTAGTATCAATGGGGCTGGGTTGGGAGTGATATCACTAGGGCTGGGTTGGGAGTAGTATCAATGGGGCTGGGTTGGGAGTAGTATCAATGGGGCTGGGCTGGGAGTAGTATCAATGGGGCTGGGCTGGGAGTAGTATCAATGGGGCTGGGCTGGGAGTAGTATCAATGGGGCTGGGTTGGGAGTAGTATCAATGGGGCTGGGTTGGGAGTAGTATCAATGGGGCTGGGCTGGGAGTAGTATCAATGGGGCTGGGCTGGGAGTAGTATCAATGGGGCTGGGCTGGGAGTAGTATCAATGGGGCTGGGTTGGGAGTAGTATCAATGGGGCTGGGTTGGGAGTAGTATCACTAGGGCTGGGTTGGGAGTAGTATCAATGGGGCTGGGCTGGGAGTAGTATCAATGGGGCTGGGCTGGGAGTAGTATCAATGGGGCTGGGCTGGGAGTAGTATCAATGGGGCTGGGTTGGGAGTAGTATCAATGGGGCTGGGTTGGGAGTAGTATCACTAGGGCTGGGTTGGGAGTAGTATCAATGGGGCTGGGCTGGGAGTAGTATCAATGGGGCTGGGCTGGGAGTAGTATCAATGGGGCTGGGCTGGGAGTAGTATCAATGGGGCTGGGTTGGGAGTAGTATCAATGGGGCTGGGCTGGGAGTAGTATCAATGGGGCTGGGCTGGGAGTAGTATCAATGGGGCTGGGCTGGGAGTAGTATCAATGGGGCTGGGTTGGGAGTAGTATCAATGGGGCTGGGCTGGGAGTAGTATCAATGGGGCTGGGCTGGGAGTAGTATCAATGGGGCTGGGCTGGGAGTAGTATCAATGGGGCTGGGTTGGGAGTAGTATCAATGGGGCTGGGTTGGGAGTAGTATCACTAGGGCTGGGTTGGGAGTAGTATCAATGGGGCTGGGCTGGGAGTAGTATCAATGGGGCTGGGCTGGGAGTAGTATCAATGGGGCTGGGCTGGGAGTAGTATCAATGGGGCTGGGTTGGGAGTAGTATCAATGGGGCTGGGTTGGGAGTAGTATCACTAGGGCTGGGTTGGGAGTAGTATCAATGGGGCTGGGCTGGGAGTAGTATCAATGGGGCTGGGCTGGGAGTAGTATCAATGGGGCTGGGCTGGGAGTAGTATCAATGGGGCTGGGTTGGGAGTAGTATCAATGGGGCTGGGCTGGGAGTAGTATCAATGGGGCTGGGCTGGGAGTAGTATCAATGGGGCTGGGCTGGGAGTAGTATCAATGGGGCTGGGTTGGGAGTAGTATCAATGGGGCTGGGTTGGGAGTAGTATCAATGGGGCTGGGTTGGGAGTAGTATCAATGGGGCTGGGCTGGGAGTAGTATCAATGGGGCTGGGCTGGGAGTAGTATCAATGGGGCTGGGCTGGGAGTAGTATCAATGGGGCTGGGCTGGGAGTAGTATCAATGGGGCTGGGTTGGGAGTAGTATCAATGGGGCTGGGTTGGGAGTAGTATCAATGGGGCTGGGTTGGGAGTAGTATCAATGGGGCTGGGCTGGGAGTAGTATCAATGGGGCTGGGCTGGGAGTAGTATCAATGGGGCTGGGCTGGGAGTAGTATCAATGGGGCTGGGCTGGGAGTAGTATCAATGGGGCTGGGCTGGGAGTAGTATCAATGGGGCTGGGTTGGGAGTAGTATCAATGGGGCTGGGTTGGGAGTAGTATCAATGGGGCTGGGCTGGGAGTAGTATCAATGGGGCTGGGCTGGGAGTAGTATCAATGGGGCTGGGTTGGGAGTAGTATCAATGGGGCTGGGCTGGGAGTAGTATCAATGGGGCTGGGTTGGGAGTAGTATCACTAGGGCTGGGTTGGGAGTAGTATCAATGGGGCTGGGCTGGGAGTAGTATCAATGGGGCTGGGCTGGGAGTAGTATCAATGGGGCTGGGCTGGGAGTAGTATCAATGGGGCTGGGTTGGGAGTAGTATCAATGGGGCTGGGTTGGGAGTAGTATCACTAGGGCTGGGTTGGGAGTAGTATCAATGGGGCTGGGCTGGGAGTAGTATCAATGGGGCTGGGCTGGGAGTAGTATCAATGGGGCTGGGCTGGGAGTAGTATCAATGGGGCTGGGTTGGGAGTAGTATCAATGGGGCTGGGCTGGGAGTAGTATCAATGGGGCTGGGCTGGGAGTAGTATCAATGGGGCTGGGCTGGGAGTAGTATCAATGGGGCTGGGTTGGGAGTAGTATCAATGGGGCTGGGTTGGGAGTAGTATCAATGGGGCTGGGTTGGGAGTAGTATCAATGGGGCTGGGCTGGGAGTAGTATCAATGGGGCTGGGCTGGGAGTAGTATCAATGGGGCTGGGTTGGGAGTAGTATCAATGGGGCTGGGCTGGGAGTAGTATCAATGGGGCTGGGTTGGGAGTAGTATCAATGGGGCTGGGTTGGGAGTAGTATCAATGGGGCTGGGTTGGGAGTAGTATCAATGGGGCTGGGCTGGGAGTAGTATCAATGGGGCTGGGCTGGGAGTAGTATCAATGGGGCTGGGCTGGGAGTAGTATCAATGGGGCTGGGCTGGGAGTAGTATCAATGGGGCTGGGCTGGGAGTAGTATCAATGGGGCTGGGTTGGGAGTAGTATCAATGGGGCTGGGTTGGGAGTAGTATCAATGGGGCTGGGCTGGGAGTAGTATCAATGGGGCTGGGCTGGGAGTAGTATCAATGGGGCTGGGCTGGGAGTAGTATCAATGGGGCTGGGTTGGGAGTAGTATCAATGGGGCTGGGTTGGGAGTAGTATCACTAGGGCTGGGTTGGGAGTAGTATCAATGGGGCTGGGCTGGGAGTAGTATCAATGGGGCTGGGCTGGGAGTAGTATCAATGGGGCTGGGCTGGGAGTAGTATCAATGGGGCTGGGTTGGGAGTAGTATCAATGGGGCTGGGTTGGGAGTAGTATCACTAGGGCTGGGTTGGGAGTAGTATCAATGGGGCTGGGCTGGGAGTAGTATCAATGGGGCTGGGCTGGGAGTAGTATCAATGGGGCTGGGCTGGGAGTAGTATCAATGGGGCTGGGTTGGGAGTAGTATCAATGGGGCTGGGCTGGGAGTAGTATCAATGGGGCTGGGCTGGGAGTAGTATCAATGGGGCTGGGCTGGGAGTAGTATCAATGGGGCTGGGTTGGGAGTAGTATCAATGGGGCTGGGCTGGGAGTAGTATCAATGGGGCTGGGCTGGGAGTAGTATCAATGGGGCTGGGCTGGGAGTAGTATCAATGGGGCTGGGTTGGGAGTAGTATCAATGGGGCTGGGTTGGGAGTAGTATCACTAGGGCTGGGTTGGGAGTAGTATCAATGGGGCTGGGCTGGGAGTAGTATCAATGGGGCTGGGCTGGGAGTAGTATCAATGGGGCTGGGCTGGGAGTAGTATCAATGGGGCTGGGTTGGGAGTAGTATCAATGGGGCTGGGTTGGGAGTAGTATCACTAGGGCTGGGTTGGGAGTAGTATCAATGGGGCTGGGCTGGGAGTAGTATCAATGGGGCTGGGCTGGGAGTAGTATCAATGGGGCTGGGCTGGGAGTAGTATCAATGGGGCTGGGTTGGGAGTAGTATCAATGGGGCTGGGCTGGGAGTAGTATCAATGGGGCTGGGCTGGGAGTAGTATCAATGGGGCTGGGCTGGGAGTAGTATCAATGGGGCTGGGTTGGGAGTAGTATCAATGGGGCTGGGTTGGGAGTAGTATCAATGGGGCTGGGTTGGGAGTAGTATCAATGGGGCTGGGCTGGGAGTAGTATCAATGGGGCTGGGCTGGGAGTAGTATCAATGGGGCTGGGTTGGGAGTAGTATCAATGGGGCTGGGCTGGGAGTAGTATCAATGGGGCTGGGTTGGGAGTAGTATCAATGGGGCTGGGTTGGGAGTAGTATCAATGGGGCTGGGTTGGGAGTAGTATCAATGGGGCTGGGCTGGGAGTAGTATCAATGGGGCTGGGCTGGGAGTAGTATCAATGGGGCTGGGCTGGGAGTAGTATCAATGGGGCTGGGCTGGGAGTAGTATCAATGGGGCTGGGCTGGGAGTAGTATCAATGGGGCTGGGCTGGGAGTAGTATCAATGGGGCTGGGTTGGGAGTAGTATCAATGGGGCTGGGTTGGGAGTAGTATCAATGGGGCTGGGCTGGGAGTAGTATCAATGGGGCTGGGCTGGGAGTAGTATCAATGGGGCTGGGCTGGGAGTAGTATCAATGGGGCTGGGCTGGGAGTAGTATCAATGGGGCTGGGCTGGGAGTAGTATCAATGGGGCTGGGCTGGGAGTAGTATCAATGGGGCTGGGTTGGGAGTAGTATCAATGGGGCTGGGTTGGGAGTAGTATCAATGGGGCTGGGCTGGGAGTAGTATCAATGGGGCTGGGCTGGGAGTAGTATCAATGGGGCTGGGCTGGGAGTAGTATCAATGGGGCTGGGTTGGGAGTAGTATCAATGGGGCTGGGTTGGGAGTAGTATCAATGGGGCTGGGCTGGGAGTAGTATCAATGGGGCTGGGTTGGGAGTAGTATCAATGGGGCTGGGCTGGGAGTAGTATCAATGGGGCTGGGTTGGGAGTAGTATCAATGGGGCTGGGCTGGGAGTAGTATCAATGGGGCTGGGCTGGGAGTAGTATCAATGGGGCTGGGTTGGGAGTAGTATCAATGGGGCTGGGTTGGGAGTAGTATCAATGGGGCTGGGCTGGGAGTAGTATCAATGGGGCTGGGTTGGGAGTAGTATCAATGGGGCTGGGCTGGGAGTAGTATCAATGGGGCTGGGCTGGGAGTAGTATCAATGGGGCTGGGTTGGGAGTAGTATCAATGGGGCTGGGCTGGGAGTAGTATCAATGGGGCTGGGTTGGGAGTAGTATCAATGGGGCTGGGCTGGGAGTAGTATCAATGGGGCTGGGTTGGGAGTAGTATCAATGGGGCTGGGCTGGGAGTAGTATCAATGGGGCTGGGCTGGGAGTAGTATCAATGGGGCTGGGTTGGGAGTAGTATCAATGGGGCTGGGTTGGGAGTAGTATCAATGGGGCTGGGTTGGGAGTAGTATCAATGGGGCTGGGCTGGGAGTAGTATCAATGGGGCTGGGCTGGGAGTAGTATCAATGGGGCTGGGCTGGGAGTAGTATCAATGGGGCTGGGTTGGGAGTAGTATCAATGGGGCTGGGTTGGGAGTAGTATCAATGGGGCTGGGCTGGGAGTAGTATCAATGGGGCTGGGTTGGGAGTAGTATCAATGGGGCTGGGTTGGGAGTAGTATCAATGGGGCTGGGTTGGGAGTAGTATCAATGGGGCTGGGCTGGGAGTAGTATCAATGGGGCTGGGCTGGGAGTAGTATCAATGGGGCTGGGCTGGGAGTAGTATCAATGGGGCTGGGTTGGGAGTAGTATCAATGGGGCTGGGCTGGGAGTAGTATCAATGGGGCTGGGCTGGGAGTAGTATCAATGGGGCTGGGCTGGGAGTAGTATCAATGGGGCTGGGCTGGGAGTAGTATCAATGGGGCTGGGCTGGGAGTAGTATCAATGGGGCTGGGCTGGGAGTAGTATCAATGGGGCTGGGCTGGGAGTAGTATCAATGGGGCTGGGCTGGGAGTAGTATCAATGGGGCTGGGCTGGGAGTAGTATCAATGGGGCTGGGCTGGGAGTAGTATCAATGGGGCTGGGCTGGGAGTAGTATCAATGGGGCTGGGCTGGGAGTAGTATCAATGGGGCTGGGTTGGGAGTAGTATCAATGGGGCTGGGTTGGGAGTGATATCACTAGGGCTGGGTTGGGAGTAGTATCAATGGGGCTGGGTTGGGAGTAGTATCAATGGGGCTGGGCTGGGAGTAGTATCAATGGGGCTGGGCTGGGAGTAGTATCAATGGGGCTGGGCTGGGAGTAGTATCAATGGGGCTGGGTTGGGAGTAGTATCAATGGGGCTGGGCTGGGAGTAGTATCAATGGGGCTGGGTTGGGAGTAGTATCACTAGGGCTGGGTTGGGAGTAGTATCAATGGGGCTGGGCTGGGAGTAGTATCAATGGGGCTGGGCTGGGAGTAGTATCAATGGGGCTGGGTTGGGAGTAGTATCAATGGGGCTGGGCTGGGAGTAGTATCAATGGGGCTGGGCTGGGAGTAGTATCAATGGGGCTGGGCTGGGAGTAGTATCAATGGGGCTGGGCTGGGAGTAGTATCAATGGGGCTGGGCTGGGAGTAGTATCAATGGGGCTGGGCTGGGAGTAGTATCAATGGGGCTGGGCTGGGAGTAGTATCAATGGGGCTGGGCTGGGAGTAGTATCAATGGGGCTGGGTTGGGAGTAGTATCAATGGGGCTGGGCTGGGAGTAGTATCAATGGGGCTGGGCTGGGAGTAGTATCAATGGGGCTGGGCTGGGAGTAGTATCAATGGGGCTGGGCTGACGCCCTGATTGACGGCAGAACAACGACTAACGTCCTAATTTTATACCTCTTAAATATTTCATATATTATTTGCGGAGCCTGTGGACCGGATGGCTTATGACATTATTCAGTTAATCACCTGTATCAGGGGAGTTGTCTGGACATGAATATGGAGCCCAGTTCACTATCACACTACGATTACAGCACAAATGGCACCCTATTCTCTATGTAGTATTCTACTTCTGACCAGAGCTTTATGGGTCCTGTGTCAAAAAGTAGTGCACTATATAGGGAATAGGGCTCTGGTCTAAAGTAGTGCACTATATAGGGAATAGGCTGTTCAACTGTGGATACTTCTGAATGATTTGTACACGATGTTCAAAAACATTCTCCTCCTCTATACAGCCTGACTCAGTCATTATGCAAAACATTCTCCTCCTCTATACAGCCTGACTCAGTCATTATGCAAAACATTCTCCTCCTCTATACAGCCTGACTCAGTCATTATGCAAAACATTCTCCTCCTCTATACAGCCTGACTCAGTCATTATGCAAAACATTCTCCTCTACACAGCCTGACTCAGTCATTATGCAAAACATTCTCCTCCTCTATACAGCCTGACTCAGTCATTATGCAAAACATTCTCCTCCTCTATACAGCCTGACTCAGTCATTATGCAACACATTTTCCTCCTCTATACAGCCTGACTCAGTCATTATGCAAAACATTATTCTCCTCTATACAGCCTGACTCAGTCATTATGCAAAACATTCTCCTCCTCTATACAGCCTGACTCAGTCATTATGCAAAACATTCTCCTCCTCTATACAGCCTGACTCAGTCATTATGCAAAACATTCTCCTCCTCTATACAGCCTGACTCAGTCATTATGCAACACATTTTCCTCCTCTATACAGCCTGACTCAGTCATTATGCAAAACATTCTCCTCCTCTATACAGCCTGACTCAGTCATTATGCAAAACATTCTCCTCCTCTATACAGCCTGACTCAGTCATTATGCAAAACATTCTCCTCCTCTATACAGCCTGACTCAGTCATTATGCAACACATTTTCCTCCTCTATACAGCCTGACTCAGTCATTATGCAAAACATTCTCCTCCTCTATACAGCCTGACTCAGTCATTATGCAAAACATTCTCCTCCTCTATACAGCCTGACTCAGTCATTATGCAAAACATTCTCCTCCTCTATACAGCCTGACTCAGTCATTATGCAAAACATTCTCCTCCTCTATACAGCCTGACTCAGTCATTATGCAACACATTTTCCTCGTCTACACAGCCTGACTCAGTCACTATGCATATTACACTAGGCTCATGTATCTCTATCATGTTCAAGTAGAACCTAAACACAAAAAAAAAAAAAAAAGAAGCAATCTGGCTTGAATCTGTTTCTCTGTTATTAGTGTATTATTCAGTATACAAAATAAACAAAGCTCAACAGAATAAATACAAATAAAGTCGTTAACATGTTTAAAGGTCTAATGCAGCTGGGTTTTTATATCAATATCAAATCATTTCTGCGTAATAATGAAGTATCTTACTGTGATTGTTTTCAAGTAAAATGGTCAAAAAGAAACAAAAATAGCTTCTTGGCAAAACGCAATATCTCAAGCAATACTATTTTTTTTAGGACTGTCCGGGAGTGGTCTGAGTGGGGAAGGGAAGATGGAAAATGAGCTGCTATTGGCAGAGAGGTTGGGAACTATCTTTCTCATTGGTCTACTTAATAATTTACCGCCTGGTGATGTCACCGCGGAAGGGCAACACTCCATAAAAACAGGCGGACATTTAAGCTGGTCTTTTCAAACAGCTCTTACACTACAAGGCCCTCCTCATCCTTCTCAACATTTCACATAATTATTCCTCATAGTGTGGAGATATAGATTAAACACAGTTAATATATATAGATAAATCACAGTTAATATATATAGATAAAACACAGTTAAACCTCATAGTGTGGAGATATAGATAAAACACAGTTAAATCATGTTTTTGACTGAACTGGACCTTTAATTGAAACTGATAAAAACCCATCTAGGAGAATAGGCTAGCTACAGTATCTGAATTCACCTACACAGATAGCTGAAGGTCTGGCGGAAAGGGCCAGAACTTATAGCTGTTGCTAGAAGATAGCTATAGTCTGCATCCCTGACAACATTGTGTAACATCTCTCCACAACATTGGAATCTTTGGAAACAAGCGTGTTTTTTTTTAAATGAATACTATCAAGTGATATCCTCTGGGTCCACATTGTACATTTAGTTGTATATGTCTCTGTTACCCAAAATGGATTCAATTCAACGTGTTCTATAACAACAACAGCTGTGGAAATGTCCAAGAATGTCTCTGCAGATTAAAGTTACCATGGTGACAGCCAGCAGCACAAATACCCTGTCCTTCTCTCCACAGATCTGTTATGTACTGTCTCCACTCTGCTATATTCCTCCATATCATCCGCCTAAACCTTATGAGGCATATTGATTGGCTAGCAGAGGGTGGTCGTAGAGAGGAAGATGTGTGAGTGTATGAGTGAGTGTGTGTGAGAGGGAGAAATGGTGAGAGAGAGAGAGAGAGAGAGGGTGAGAGACAGAGAGAGGGTGAAAGACAGAGAGTGGGAACTATTTGCTCATAATATGATATTTGTAATGTCTTTTATTATTTTGGAACTTTTGTGAGTGTAATGTTTACTGTTCATTTTTATTGTTGATTTCACTTTTGATTATTATCTATTTCACTTGCTTTGGCAATGTTAACATTTGTTTCCCATGCCAATAAAGCCGTTAAATTCTCTCTCTATATATATTTATATTTACAGAGAGAGAGAGAGAGACAGACAGAGAGAGACAGAGAGAGAGACAGAGAGAGAGACAGAGAGAGAGACAGAGAGAGAGACAGAGAAAGAGACAAAGAGAGTGAGAGAGAGACAAAGAGAGTGAGAGAGAGACAGAGAGAGAGAGAGACAGAGAGAGAGACAAAGAGAGTGAGAGAGAGACAAAGATAGTGAGAGAGAGACAGAGAGAGAGAGACAGAGAGAGAGACATATAGACAGAGAGAGAGACAGAGAGAGATACAAAGAGAGTGAGAGAGAGACAAAGAGAGTGAGAGAGAGACAGAGAGAGAGAGAGACAGAGAGAGAGAGAGAGAGAGACAGAGAGAGAGAGAGAGAGAGAGAGACAGAGAGAGAGAGAGAGAGAGACAGAGAGAGAGAGAGAGAGATTGCTTTCTTTTCCATTTGTATACTGCATCCCATCCAGTGCTATTTTGGAAGGTTTGTAGATGTAGTCTATATGACACCCTATCATTCTAGATTACAAAATCCATCATCCAATTCCAACGTCTACCTAGGCCCACACATAGTTTTAATAACAGTTTTTATTTTGAATACCCTCAACTGTCAAGTAAGGCAGAAAAGGAGAGGGAGGGAGAGAGATGAAGAAAGAGAGAGAGAGAGGAAGAAAGAGAGAGAGAGAGAGAGACAGAGAAGGAGAGAGAGAGAGAGAAGGAGAGAGAGAGAGAGCCTGACAACAACCTGACAACCGCCCCACACCCACTGAGGAATTACACAAGCCACAGATTTAACCGTTTCCTTACGGCCTCAAATGGAACGTACAGCGGCAAGGAAGAGTATGTGAACTCTTTGGAAATACCTGGATTTCTGCATAAATTAGTCATAACATTTAATCTGATCTTCCTCTAGGTCAAAACACAGTCTGATTAAACTAATAACACAAAGAATTATACGTGTTCATGTCTTTATGGAACACAGCGTGTAAACATTCACAGTGCAGGATGGGAAAAGTATGTGAACCCCTGGATTTAATATCTGGTTGACCCTCCTTTGGCAGCAATAACCTCAACCAAACGTTTTCTGTAGTTGTGGATCAGACCTGCACAACGGTCAGGAGGAATTTTGGACCATTCCTCTTTACAAAACTGTTTCAGTTCAGCAATATTCTTAGGATGTCTGGTGTGAACTGCTCTCTTGAGGTGGTGCCACAGCATCTCAATCGGGTTGAGGTCAGGACGGACTGGGCCACTCCAGAAGGCGTATTTTCTTCTGTTGAAGCCATTCTGTTGTTGATTTAATTCTGTGTTTTGGGTCATTGTCCTGTTGCATCACTTAACTTATGTTGAGCTTCAATTGCAGGACAGATGTCAAGACATTTTGCAGGAGAATGTAAGGCTAAACTTGGGAATGCATTTTTCTGTCTACGCACTGAGGCACTAAAGCAGCCCCAAACCATGATGCTCCCTCCACTATACTTTACAGTTGGGTTGAGGTTTTCATGTTGGTGTGCTGTGCCTTTTTCTCCCCACATAGTGCTGTGTGTTCCTTCCAAACAACTCAACTGTAGTTTCATCTGTCCACAGAATATTTTGCCAGTAGCGCTGTGGAACATCCAGGTGCACTTTTATAGACTTCATACGTGCAGCAATGTTTTTTTTCGGACAGCAGTGGCTTCTTCCGTGGTGTCCTCCCATGAACACCATTCTTGTTCAGTGTTTTACGTATCGTAGACTCGTCAACAGAGATGTTAGCATGTTCCAGAGATTTCTGTAAGTCTTTAGCTGACACTCTAGGATTCTTCTTAACCTCACTGAACATTCTACGCTGTGCTCTTGCAATCATCTTTGCAGGGAGAGTAGCAACAGTGCTGAACTTTCTCCATTTATAGACAATTTGTCTTACCGTGGACTGATGAACATCATGGCTTTTAGTGATACATCTGTGAACTTGTGTGGCCTACCACTTGGTGGCTGAGCCGTTGTTGCTCCTAGACATTCCCACTTCACAATAACAGCACTTACAGTTGACCGGGGCAGCTCTAGCAGACCAGAAATCTGACAGATTGACTTGTTGGAAAGGTGGCATCCTATGACGGTGCCACGTTGAAAGTCACTGAGCTCTTCAGTAAGGCAATTCTGCTGCCAATGTTTGTCTACAGGAGATTGCATGGTTGGTGTGCTTGATTTTATACACCTGTCAGCAATGAGTGTGGCTGAAATAGCCAAATCCACTCATTTGAAGTGGTGTCCACATACTTTTGTGTATATAGTGTGTCAGTGCCAAACTGAAGACGTTTTGTTGCGGTAATGTCTTTGATGATCCTAAAACATTACACGTTGATAGGCCATTGTGAAGTGGATTTTTCAAAGGATTTAAAGGTACACGTGAAATCGCATTTCCTGATTTATCGATAATTCAGCCATCTCCTAATCGATCCCTTAAAATCAAATCAAATCAAATTTTATTTGTCACATACACATGGTTAGCAGATGTTAATGCGAGTGTAGCGAAATGCTTGTGCTTCTAGTTCCGACAATGCAGTAATAACCAACAAGTAATCTAACTAACAATTCCAAAACTACTGTCTTGTACACAGTGTGAGGGGATAAAGAATATGTACATAAGGATATATGAATGAGTGATGGTACAGAGCAGCATAGGCAAGATACAGTAGATGGTATCGAGTACAGTATGTGCAAATGAGATGAGTATGTAAACAAAGTGGCATAGTTTAAAGTGGCTAGTGATACATGTATTACATAAGGATACAGTCGATGATATAGAGTACAGTATATACGTATGCATATGAGATGAATAATGTAGGGTAAGTAACATTATATAAGGTAGCATTGTTTAAAGTGGCTAGTGATATATTTACATCATTTCCCATCAATTCCCATTATTAAAGTGGCTGGAGTTGAGTCAGTGTCAGTGTGTTGGCAGCAGCCACTCAATGTTAGTGGTGGCTGTTTAACAGTCTGATGGCCTTGAGATAGAAGCTGTTTTTCAGTCTCTCGGTCCCAGCTTTGATGCACCTGTACTGACCTCGCCTTCTGGATGATAGCGGGGTGAACAGGCAGTGGCTCGGGTGGTTGATGTCCTTGATGATCTTTATGGCCTTCCTGTGACATCGGGTAGTGTAGGTGTCCTGGAGGGCAGGTAGTTTGCCCCCGGTGATGCGTTGTGCAGACCTCACTACCCTCTGGAGAGCCTTACGGTTGAGGGCGGTGCAG
The DNA here is from genome assembly GCF_057628025.1 of Oncorhynchus mykiss. Lineage (NCBI taxonomy): Eukaryota > Metazoa > Chordata > Actinopteri > Salmoniformes > Salmonidae > Oncorhynchus > Oncorhynchus mykiss. The sequence continues at coordinate 93,961,266 of NC_143026.1, read as the reverse complement.
TTGCCATACCAGGCGGTGCTACAGCCCGCCAGGATGCTCTCGATTGTGCATCTGTAGAAGTTTGTGAGTGCTTTTGGTGACAAGCCGAATTTCTTCAGCCTCCTGAGGTTGAAGAGGCGCTGCTGCGCCTTCTTCACGATGCTGTCTGTGTGAGTGGACCAATTCAGTTTGTCTGTGATGTGTATGCCGAGGAACTTAAAACTTGCTACCCTCTCCACTACTGTTCCATCGATGTGGATAGGGGGGTGTTCCCTCTGCTGTTTCCTGAAGTCCACAATCATCTCCTTAGTTTTGTTGACGTTGAGTGTGAGGTTATTTTCTTGACACCACACTCCGAGGGCCCTCACCTCCTCCCTGTAGGCCGTCTCGTCGTTGTTGGTAATCAAGCCTACCACTGTTGTGTCGTCCGCAAACTTGATGATTGAGTTGGAGGCGTGCGTGGCCACGCAGTCGTGGGTGAACAGGGAGTACAGGAGAGGGCTCAGAACGCACCCTTGTGGGGCCCCAGTGTTGAGGATCAGCGGGGAGGAGATGTTGTTGCCTACCCTCACCACCTGGGGGCGGCCCGTCAGGAAGTCCAGTACCCAGTTGCACAGGGCGGGGTCGAGACCCAGGGTCTCGAGATTGATGACGAGCTTGGAGGGTACTATGGTGTTGAATGCCGAGCTGTAGTCGATGAACAGCATTCTCACATAGGTATTCCTCTTGTCCAGATGGGTTAGGGCAGTGTGCAGTGTGGTTGAGATTGCATCGTCTGTGGACCTATTTGGGCGGTAAGCAAATTGGAGTGGGTCTAGGGTGTCAGGTAGGGTGGAGGTGATCTGGTCCTTGACTAGTCTCTCAAAGCACTTCATGATGACGGATGTGAGTGCTACGGGGCGGTAGTCGTTTAGCTCAGTTACCTTAGCTTTCTTGGGAACAGGAACAATGGTGGCCCTCTTGAAGCATGTGGGAACAGCAGACTGGTATAGGGATTGATTGAATATGTCCGTAAACACACCGGCCAGCTGGTCTGCGCATGCTCTGAGGGCGCGGCTGGGGATGCCGTCTGGGCCTGCAGCCTTGCGAGGGTTAACACGTTTAAATGTCTTACTCACCTCGGCTGCAGTGAAGGAGAGGCCGCATGTTTTCGTTGCAGGCCGTGTCAGTGGCACTGTATTGTCCTCAAAGCGGGCAAAAAAGTTATTTAGTCTGCCTGGGAGCAAGACATCCTGGTCCGTGACTGGGCTGGATTTCTTCCTGTAGTCCGTGATTGACTGTAGACCCTGCCACATGCCTCTTGTGTCTGAGCCGTTGAATTGAGATTCTACTTTGTCTCTGTACTGGCGCTTAGCTTGTTTGATAGCCTTGCGGAGGGAATAGCTGCACTGTTTGTATTCGGTCATGTTACCAGACACCTTGCCCTGATTAAAAGCAGTGGTTCGCGCTTTCAGTTTCACACAAATGCTGCCATCAATCCACGGTTTCTGGTTAGGAAATGTTTTAATCGTTGCTATGGAAACGATATCTTCAACGCACGTTCTAATGAACTCGCACACCGAATCAGCGTATTCGTCAATGTTGTTATCTGACGCAATACGAAACATCTCCCAGTCCACGTGATGGAAGCAGTCTTGGAGTGTGGAGTCAGCTTGGTCGGACCAGCATTGGACAGACCTCAGCGCGGGAGCCTCTTGTTTTAGTTTCTGTCTGTAGGCAGGGATCAACAAAATGGAGTCGTGGTCAGCTTTTCCGAAAGGGGGGCGGGGCAGGGCCTTATATGCGTCGCGGAAGTTAGAGTAACAATGATCCAAGGTCTTTCCACCCCTGGTTAGCTTTTCTCAAACTAAGTTATGAGATGTACCACGGGCCTTCATACATAATTGGTGTGATTTGGAGATGTTTTTTCAAAGGTTTGCAGGAAAATCTATCCTGACAGGCACATGTGTTCTTCATGAGGAAAGACACAGTGGATATGAAGGTTTAAGTGACACTGCTTATAATAGCGCCACCTATAGACCAATCTGTGATATTTACTCGTGGCCTCTAGTTTCTGTGTGCCATTATTGGGGGGAAAAAAGGGTTGCCAATACATGCTTCAGTTATTTGACCGTGTCAACGATTTTTTTCTTAAATGTATCTAAGAATAACAATAGGATTCACAGCTTTGCTGTTGTCATATCGTGCAGTAGTGTTCAGTGCTGCCTGTCTGTAATTATGTGATACAGAGATCATTAGCTACTGTGAGGGAATGAGGGACAGGTGGACGGACTGGAGAGTGACAAGACTAGATTTGATAATAAATATAATGTAGAATAAGGATTATTAGGTTATCCCAGGGACATTTGTTTTGAAATCTGATTATGGATGTGAATGAAAAAAAAGGAACAAACTAAACCCACCCTCTACACAGAAGGATTAAAATCAAAGGTTCATTCTTAACCCAGATCATTACAAATACAGTCTTGTTACAGAAGCAGATGTGTCAGCAGGCAGCTCGGTCATTATCCGAAGGCGTGATTACGCCTTACTTAAGAGTACCCGACAAAACAATGCCCAGTTTAAACAGACGTTATAAGCTACCACAGGGGAGACTCGTTAGCATACATGCAGATTACTTTCCTGCTTTCAGGCCAATCAGCAGGTCTCCCATTCTGCTTCAGATCCCCAAGTCGGCTGGTTGGAACCGAGGTCGTGTGCCTCACAACTGAATGTGACGACACTGCATAAAAAAGGGGCCTCAGTCAGTTGGAGGAAAAATCACGTCTCCACATGAATTAGACATTCATGTGGATCAATATGTTTCAGACCCTGAAGAAGAGGTTGTATTGATCTGAACCAAATGTCAAGATGAAACAGTTTTACACAGCGAGAGCCCTGTAGGTGTTGGAACGATGTAGGCCGAGCACAATCAGCAGGCTTTCATTACACGCACTGAGTCAAACACATTGATTCACACGCACTGAGTCAAACACATAGATTCACACGCACTGAGTCAAACACATAGATTCACACACACTGAGTCAAACACATAGATTCACACACACTGAGTCAAACACATAGATTCACACACACTGAGTCAAACACATAGATTCACACACACTGAGTCAAACACATAGATTCACACACTGAGTCATACACATACAGTTGAAGTCGGAAGTTCACCTTTAGCCAAATACAGTTAAACTCAGTTTGTCCACAATTCCTGACATTTAATCCTAGTAAAAATTCCCTGTCTTAGGTCAGTTAGGATCACCACTTTATTTTAAGAATGTGAAATGTCAGAATAATAGATTTATTTAAGCTTTTATTTCTGTCATCACATTCCCAGTGGGTCAGAAGTTTACATACACTCAATTAGTATTTGGTAGCATTGCCTTTAAATTGTTTAACTTTGGTCAAACATTTCAGGTAGCCTTCTACAAGCTTCCCACAAGAAGTTGGGTGAATTTTGGCCCAGTCCTCCTGACAGAACTGGTATAACTGAGTCAGGTGTACCTTCAGGCATTTGGAAATTGCTCCCAAGGATGAACAAGACTTATGAAGGTCTATAATTTTTTGTCTGAGGTCTTGGCTGATTTCTTTTGATTTTCCCATGATGTCAAGCAAAGAGGCAGTGAGTTTGAAGGTAGGCCTTGAAATACATCCACAGGTACACCTCCAATTGGCTCAAATGATGTCAATTAGCCTATCAGAAGCTTCTAAAGCCATGACATCATTTTCTGGAATTTTCCAAGCTGTTTAAAGGCACAGTCAACTTAGTGTATGTAAACTTCTGACCCACTGGAATTGTGATACAGTGAATTATAAGTGAAATAATCTGCCTGTAAACAATTGTTGGAAAAAGTACTTGTGTCATACACAAAATAGATGTCCTAACCCACTTGCCAAAACTATAGTTTATGGAAATTTATGGAGTGGTTGAGAAACGAGTTTTAATGACTCCAAACTAAGTGTATGTAAACTTCCCACTTCAACTGTATGTATTATCCTGGTAGCAGATGTTCCTTTCCTTGATTTAATTGGGCCTCGTGACGTTAACCTCCGCCACTAATGCTAACCCCTGCCGTAGCATTGTAATGCTAACCCCTGCCGTAGCATTGTAATGCTAACCCCTGCCGTAGCATTGTAATGCTAGCCCCCCGGCAGACCACCTCCTCAGCCTGTTTGAAGTGCCACAGAAAGAAAGGCAAGGACTTCATTAACGTATAGATACCCTGTAATTAGGGATCGGACACCAGACCAGATGTAGAGACCCCACCTGTCTCTGTGTGTGTGTCCCTATCTGGTCAACAGCAGAACACAATATAGAGAATAGGGTGCCATTTGGGACACAGACTCTCTGTGCCTCTGATTAAGCTGCATGTGTATAATAGGACTAAAATAAGGTGAGGAGCAATGAACGGGGTTCACAGGATGATAGAAAAGCCACAAGATCAGTTAGATAATAAAGCAAGCGCTCTATCATGTAGGAACTCTCTTCATGTGCAAATCATTAGTTGGAATACAACATCTGGAGTGAATCTGACATTTGGTTCATGAGGACAAGATAAAATAAGTAGTTGTTAATAGTTTGAGGAGAAGATGAAAGAATGAGTTGTTAATAGTTTCGTAGTTTTTTTTTGAAATATCAATACCACATTCATTGAGGTTCATCTAAGGGATGTCCATGATAGAGATGAGTTTCAAGTTGATAGGCCACTGTTGAATGGATTTACAGTGGTTTAAATGGGCACGTACACTCGGATTTTTGATTTGTAAATAACTCCTCTATCTGTTGACAATAAAGGAGGGAGGATTTATGCGTAACCGATGTGAAATGGCTAGCTAGTTAGCGGGCGCGTGCTACTAGCGTTTCAATCGGTGACGTCACTTGCTTTGATACCTTGAAGTAGTTGTTTTCCTTTTTGCTCTGCAAGGGCCGTGGCGTTAACGATGCTTCGTGGGTATCAGGGGTGGAAGGGTAGAGGGATGGAGGCACCCCCATGTCGTTGATGTAAATGAGAATGTGTTCTCAGTCAACTTACCTGGTAAAAATAATGGTTAAATCAAATCAAATAAATAAAAGGAGGGTGTAGTGGAGGGAGGGTGTAGTGGAGGGAGGGTGTAGTGGAGGGAGGGTGTAGTGGAGGGAGGGTGTAGTGGAGGGAAGGCTGGAGGTTGGAGGGGTTCTGGGGTGAAGGGTGTAGGAGTAAGCCCAGGGAAGAGCAGACTAAGCTGGAGAGACTGCAAGGTCAAGCAGCTCTGTGAATAGGGCTCATCTGCAGAGCCCAGAGAAGCAGAGGGAAGTACACACGTGACCACACACACACACACACACACACACACACACACACAGCTGAGGGAATAGTAAATACTGAGGGAGTCCTGCTACGTCTCACGCTGGGCTGAGTGACAGACAGCTTTCCTCTAGAGCAGTAGCAGGGTTCCCTCCTCTCCCCTCTCCTCCCCATCTCTTCTTTCCCCTCCCCTCTCCTCTCCTCCCCATCTCTCCTCTCCCATCCCCATCTCTCCCCTCCCATCTCTTCTCTCCACTCCCCATCTCTTCTCTCCCCTCCCCTCTCCTCCCCATCTCTCCTCTCTCCTCCCCTCCTCATCTCTTCTCTCCACTCCCCATCTCATCTCTTCTCTCCACTCCCCATCCCTTCTCTCCCCTCCCCTCTCCTCTCCCCTCTCCCCTGCCCATCCCTTCTCTCCCCTCCCCTCTCCTCTCCCCTCTCCCCTGCCCATCTCTTCTTTCCCCTCCTCTTTTCCCCTCCCCTCTCCTCCCCCTCCTCTCCTCTCCCCTCCCCCCTCCCCATCTCTTCTTTCCCCTCCTCTTTCCCCCTCCCCTCTCCTCCCCCTCCTCTCCTCTCCCCTCCACCCTCCCCATATCTTCTCTCCCCTCCCCTCCCTCTCCATCTCTTCTCTCCCCATCTCTTCTTTCCTCTCCTCCTCTCCCCTCCCCTCCCCCCTCCCCATATCTTCTCTCCCCTCCCTCCCTCTCCTCCCCTCCCCATCTCTTCTCTCCCCTCCCCATCTCTTCTCTCTCCTCCTCTCCTAGGGTGTAATTTGGGATGCAGACATTCTCCCATCCCACCCATTCGACATTCATTCAAAGCATTTACATTAAAAACCACTTAGAACCCAGACTGAACCACACATGTCAAAAAAAGAACAGAATAGGATAAGGGAATTATTTCAACTGCGATGTGTCTTCTGCATTTAACCAGAGGTGCAGGGGGATGCCTTAATAATAGCCTCTTAAGGATCGGACCATTTTTTTTCTTCCATTTTCTCCTAAAATAACATACCCAAATCTAACTGCCTGTAGCTCAGGACCTAAAATGACATACCCAAATCTAACTGCCTGTAGCTCAGGACCTAAAATGACATACCCAAATCTAACTGATCCTGTAGCTCAGGACCTAAAATAACAAACTCAAATCTAACTGCCTGTAGCTCAGGACCTAAAATGACATACCCAAATCTAACTGATCCTGTAGCTCAGGACCTAAAATAACAAACTCAAATCTAACTGCCTGTAGCTCAGGACCTAAAATGACATACCCAAATCTAACTGATCCTGTAGCTCAGGACCTAAAATAACAAACTCAAATCTAACTGCCTGTAGCTCAGGACCTAAAATGACATACCCAAATCTAACTGCCTGTAGCTCAGGACCTAAAATGACATACCCAAATCTAACTGATCCTGTAGCTCAGGACCTAAAATAACAAACTCAAATCTAACTGCCTGTAGCTCAGAACCTAAAATGACATACCCAAATCTAACTGCCTGTAGCTCAGGACCTAAAATGACATACCCAAATCTAACTGCCTGCAGCTCAGGACCTGAAGCAAGGATATGCATATTCTTGATACCATTTGAAGGGAAACACTTTTGAAGTTCGTGGAAATGTGAAATTAATTTAGGAGAATATAACACATTAGATCTGGTCAAATATTTTTTTTAATTAAAAAGTGTACAATTATCTTTGAAATGCAAGAGAAAGGCCATAATGTATTATTCCAGCCCAGGCGCAATTTAGATTTTGTCCACTAGATGGCAGCAGTGTATGTGCAAAATGTTAGACTGATCCAATGAACCATTGCATTTATGTTCAAAAATGTTCATCAAGACTGCCCAAATGTGCCTAATTGGTGCCTAATCAAGTTCATAATTGTGCAATCTCCTCAAACAATAGCATGGTATTATTTCACTGTAATAGCTACTGTAAATTGGACAGTGCAGTTAGATTAACATGAGCATGGGCTTTATGCCCATGTCAGATATGTCTACATACTGGGAAATGTTTTTGTTACTTACAACCTCATGCTAATCACATTAGCTTACGTTACATTAACCGTCCCGCGGGGGTGGGACACAGAAACCGTCGATGTTCATACCTTCATACCGTTCCCCATACAGGGGTATACGGTATTACCGTCAGTGCACACAAGGGGCCCTATTCCCGCTACCCCCCCCCCCCCCCCCTCCCCACACACACACAAAACATAGCACCAATAAATTTGGTCAGCAGGCTATGTTATAAAAGTAAGTTGATCCAGGAGGGATTGTGTCTATCTGCTTTAACCTTAATCTTGCCATCTAGCCACTTAGCTAGCAAGTTAGCAAACCAAATGCATAACTGGAGCGAAGCTTGAATACCGTTTATACCATACACCGAGGTATTTGGAAAATGCCATTGGACAATTCAATTGAGTTGAAACTATTTCTTAGAAGAAGAAAAATTGTACATTTGAATATTTGTAGATGTGTTTTAAATAAATACCTGCAGTCAACTTGTGCAATACGTTAGAAGATAAAGATGGCGTTCTTCATCTCACCTGCCACAGTGTTTCATGATGAAGCTTACCAGTACTCCACAGTCACGTGATGTTTGTTTACAAGCACGCAACGACGAGAGACCGGAGCCTTGTGAGTCTCTCATTGTTGTGCAGCACGTGCCAGGTGATCTAGTTACAGTACAAAATTCACAACTAAAATGTTAACTGTCCACAAAAACGCTCTGCAGTTGTGCATTTGGTTTGCTAATTTAGTAGCTAGTTAGCAATATAGGTTCTTCCAAAATCAAGGTTGGCTTGGTAACAGCAGAGAAGCATTGCTGTCAAATATTTGTTTTGTTCGTGGTTTTTTTTTGTATAGTTTAGGTCAGAGACTGTGTAAAATGTTCGCAATACGCTCGTTAGCATTTATTTAGCATTCTCTATGGGATTTTACATGTGATTGTTAGCATTGCTAAACTTTGGATTATGTTGGAGCCTCAGTCAGGTTTGAAAACAGTACCTGTTGTGTTCAGTGCCGTTATTACCAATATCCCAGTAGGGCACAAGGTTGGTATGAGGCATAACAATCTGAATACGGTCCAAGCCTAGCCAGCTGAATGTCATTTGCCACATCTTAGATCGTTAACTTCTAGTTAAGCATCGACGTAACCTCCCAAAACTTTTTTTTTTACACGGTGTAGAAAATCATACTGTTGGTTTTTCAGAAAACCCCTGTACACTGTGTACATGTGTTATAACGACCAAACGTAGAACAGAACTCATTAAAGAGAAAGATTAGCAATCGCTCTCTACTTTCCCTGTTGGAAGTGTGTTGGAGAACATCGAAAATGGCTATTCACAATTTAGTGCACTATTTTTTTTATTTAACCTTTATTTAACTAGGCAAGTCAGTTAAGAACAAATTCTTATTTACAATTTACAATCAAATGGCTACCCGCACTATTTGCACTGTGTGCCTCCCCCAACCCATCTGTTTACGCTGCTGCTACTCTCGGTTTATCATATATGCTTAGCCACTTTAGTATACATTCATGTACATACTACCTCAACTGGGCCGACCAACCAGTGCCCCCCCCACATTGGCTAACCGGGCTATCTGCATTGTGTCCCACCACCCACCACCCCCTCTTTTACAATACTGCTACTCTCTGTTCATCACATATGCATAGTCACTTTAACCATATCTACATGTACATACTACCTCAATCAGCCTGACTAACTGGTGTCTGGATGTGGCCTCTCTACTGTATATAGCCTGTCTTTTTACTGTTGTTTTATTTCTTTACTTACCTATTGTTCACCTAACACCTTTTTTGCACTATTGGTTAGAGCCTGTAAGTAAGCATTTCACTGTAAGGTCTACTACACCTGTTGTATTCAGCATTTCACTGTAAGGTCTACTACACCTGTTGTATTCAGCATTTCACTGTAAGGTCTACTACACCTGTTGTATTCAGCATTTCACTGTGAGGTCTACTACACCTGTTGTATTCAGCATTTCACTGTAAGGTCTACTACACCTGTTGTATTCAGCATTTCACTGTGAGGTCTACCTACACCTGTTGTATTCAGCATTTCACTGTAAGGTCTACTACACCTGTTTTATTCAGCATTTCACTGTAAGGTCTACTACACCTGTTGTATTAAGCATTTCACTGTAAGGTCTACTACACCTGTTGTATTCAGCATTTCACTGTAAGGTCTACTACACCTGTTGTATTAAGCATTTCACTGTAAGGTCTACTACACCTGTTGTATTCAGCATTTCACTGTAAGGTCTACTACACCTGTTGTATTCAGCATTTCACTGTAAGGTCTACTACACCTGTTGTATTCAGCATTTCACTGTAAGGTCTACTACACCTGTTGTATTCAGTATTTCACTGTAAGGTCTACTACACCTGTTGTATTCAGCATTTCACTGTAAGGTCTACTACACCTGTTGTATTCAGCATTTCACTGTAAGGTCTACTACACCTGTTGTATTCAGCATTTCACTGTAAGGTCTACTACACCTGTTGTATTCAGCATTTCACTGTTAGGTCTACTACACCTGTTGTATTCAGCATTTCACTGTAAGGTCTACTACACCTGTTGTATTCAGCATTTCACTGTAAGGTCTACTACACCTGTTGTATTAAGCATTTCACTGTAAGGTCTACTACACCTGTTGTATTCAGCATTTCACTGTAAGGTCTACTACACCTGTTGTATTCAGCATTTCACTGTAAGGTCTACTACACCTGTTGTATTCAGCATTTCACTGTAAGGTCTACTACACCTGTTGTATTCAGTATTTCACTGTAAGGTCTACTACACCTGTTGTATTCAGCATTTCACTGTAAGGTCTACTACACCTGTTGTATTCAGCATTTCACTGTAAGGTCTACTACACCTGTTGTATTAAGCATTTCACTGTAAGGTCTACTACACCTGTTGTATTCAGCATTTCACTGTGAGGTCTACTACACCTGTTGTATTCAGCATTTCACTGTGAGGTCTACTACACCTGTTGTATTCAGCATTTCACTGTAAGGTCTACTACACCTGTTGTATTCAGCATTTCACTGTAAGGTCTACCTACACCTGTTGTATTCAGCATTTCACTGTAAGGTCTACCTACACCTGTTGTATTCAGCATTTCACTGTGAGGTCTACTACACCTGTTGTATTCAGCATTTCACTGTGAGGTCTACTACACCTGTTGTATTCAGCATTTCACTATAAGGTCTACCTACACCTGTTGTATTCGGCATTTCACTGTGAGGTCTACTACACCTGTTGTATTCAGCATTTCACTGCAAGGTCTACTACACCTCTTGTATTCAGCATTTGACTGTAAGGTCTACCTACACCTGTTGTATTCGGCATTTCACTGTAAGGTCTACCTACACCTGTTGTATTCGGCATTTCACTGTGAGGTCTACTACACCTGTTGTATTCAGCATTTCACTGTGAGGTCTACCTACACCTGTTGTATTCAGCATTTCACTGTAAGGTCTACTACACCTGTTGTATTCAGCATTTCACTGTGAGGTCTACTACACCTGTTGTATTCAGCATTTCACTGTGAGGTCTACTACACCTGTTGTATTCAGCATTTCACTGTCAGGTCTACCTACACCTGTTGTATTCAGCATTTCACTGTGAGGTCTACCTACACCTGTTGTATTCAGCATTTCACTGTAAGGTCTACTACACCTGTTGTATTCGGCATTTCACTGTAAGGTCTACTACACCTGTTGTATTCAGCATTTCACTGTAAGGTCTACTACACCTGTTGTATTCAGCAGTTCACTGTAAGGTCTACTACACCTGTTGTATTCAGCATTTCACTGTAAGGTCTACTACACCTGTTGTATTCAGCATTTCACTGTCAGGTCTACCTACACCTGTTTATTCGGCATTTCACTGTGAGGTCTACTACACCTGTTGTATTCAGCATTTCACTGTCAGGTCTACCTACACCTGTTGTATTCAGCATTTCACTGTGAGGTCTACCTACACCTGTTGTATTCAGCATTTCACTGTAAGGTCTACTACACCTGTTGTATTCAGCATTTCACTGTGAGGTCTACTACACCTGTTGTATTCAGCATTTCACTGTGAGGTCTACTACACCTGTTGTATTCAGCATTTCACTGTGAGGTCTACTACACCTGTTGTATTCAGCATTTCACTGTGAGGTCTACCTACACCTGTTGTATTCAGCATTTCACTGTGAGGTCTACTACACCTGTTGTATTCAGCATTTCACTGTGAGGTCTACCTGTTGTATTCAGCATTTCACTGTGAGGTTTACTACACCTGCTGTATTCAGCATTTCACTGTGAGGTCTACCTACACCTGTTGTATTCAGCATTTCACTGTCAGGTCTACCTACACCTGTTGTATTCAGCATTTCACTGTGAGGTCTACCTACACCTGTTGTATTCAGCATTTCACTGTAAGGTCTACTACACCTGTTGTATTCGGCATTTCACTGTAAGGTCTACTACACCTGTTGTATTCAGCATTTCACTGTAAGGTCTACTACACCTGTTGTATTCAGGAGTTCACTGTAAGGTCTACCTACACCTGTTGTATTCAGCATTTCACTGTAAGGTCTACTACACCTGTTGTATTCAGCATTTCACTGTAAGGTCTACTACACCTGTTGTATTCAGCATTTCACTGTCAGGTCTACCTACACCTGTTTATTTGGCATTTCACTGTGAGGTCTACTACACCTGTTGTATTCAGCATTTCACTGTAAGGTCTACTACACCTGTTGTATTCAGCATTTCACTGTCAGGTCTACCTACACCTGTTTATTTGGCATTTCACTGTCAGGTCTACTACACCTGTTGTATTCAGCATTTCACTGTCAGGTCTACCTACACCTGTTTATTTGGCATTTCACTGTCAGGTCTACCTACACCTGTTGTATTCAGCATTTCACTGTAAGGTCTACTACACCTGTTGAATTCAGCATTTCACTGTCAGGTCTACCTACACCTGTTGTATTCAGCATTTCACTGTAAGGTCTACTACACCTGTTGTATTCAGCATTTCACTGTCAGGTCTACCTACACCTGTTGTATTCAGCATTTCACTGTAAGGTCTACTACACCTGTTGTATTCAGCATTTCACTGTAAGGTCTACTACACCTGTTGTATTCAGCATTTCACTGTAAGGTCTACTACACCTGTTGTATTCAGCATTTCACTGTAAGGTCTACTACACCTGTTGTATTCAGCATTTCACTGTAAGGTCTACTACACCTGTTGTATTCAGCATTTCACTGTCAGGTCTACCTACACCTGTTGTATTCAGCATTTCACTGTGAGGTCTACTACACCTGTTGTATTCAGCATTTCACTGTCAGGTCTACCTACACCTGTTGTATTCGGCATTTCACTGTAAGGTCTACCTACACCTGTTGTATTCGGCATTTCACTGTCAGGTCTACCTACACCTGTTGTATTCAGCATTTCACTGTAAGGTCTACTACACCTGTTGTATTCAGCATTTCACTGTAAGGTCTACCTACACCTGTTGTATTCAGCATTTCACTGTAAGGTCTACCTACACCTGTTGTATTCGGCATTTCACTGTCAGGTCTACCTACACCTGTTGTATTCAGCATTTCACTGTAAGGTCTACTACACCTGTTGTATTCAGCATTTCACTGTAAGGTCTACCTACACCTGTTGTATTCAGCATTTCACTGTAAGGTCTACTACACCTGTTGTATTCAGCATTTCACTGTAAGGTCTACTACACCTGTTGTATTCAGCATTTCACTGTGAGGTCTACCTACACCTGTTGTATTCGGCGCACGTGACAAATAAGCTTCGATTTGATTTGATTTGACAGCCTACCCCGGGCCAAACCTGGACGATGCTGGGCCAATTGCGCGCCACCCTATAGGACTCCCAATCACCGTCAGATGTGATACAGCCTAGATTCAAACCAGGGACTGTAGTGACGCCTCTTGCACTGAGATGCAGTGCCTTAGACAGCTGATAAAAAGTAATGCACTCAACAGGGAATAGGGACTTATGGCTTATTCTACATTACAGGGAGTCTGAGGTAATCAATAACAGATCAAAGCTACCAGGGATGTGCTTCCCCCAATCCGTCCGAGAAGTTGCTCAATGCTCCGCTCACTGGGCCTGGACAGGAGCTGGCCATGCAATAACGTGAAATGAAAAAGAGAGACTGCCCAGTTTTCTCTAGACGCAGCTAGACGTGTCAATAACACGGCCCCAAGATAGAGAAGGGAGGAATCCAACCTGGACTGACAGATTGACTTAAAGCTGTCCAAGCTGACAACGGACTCACAGGTACACACACACACACACACACATGAACGCACACAAAACCACACACACGAACACACACAAACACACACACACACACACACGAACACACACACACACACACACACACACACACACACACACACACACACACACACACACACACACACACACACACACACACACACACACACACACACACACAAAGCCCCTGTCAACTCAGTATGGACATTCTATCAGTCTCTCAGTCCCTAAGTCTGGGCAGATCCTATAAGATCTGGTATCTCTGTTTATCCCGGTGCTGACTGTCCAATAGTCTGTGCTTCATCTTCAACAGTATCAGAAGGCCTGGGAATAGCCACCAATAAGCGGCGGCAGGGTAGCCTAGTGGTTAGAGCGTTGGACTAGTAACCGGAAGGTTGCAAGTTCAAACCCCCGAGCTGACAAGGTACAAATCTGTCGTTCTGCCCCTGAACAGGCAGTTAACCCACTGTTCCCAGGCCGTCATTGAAAATAAGAATTTGTTCTTAACTGACTTGCCTGGTTAAATAAAGGTAAAATAAAAAAAAAATTAAAAAAGCATAAAGACTAGTGGACCAGTCAAAAACACTGTTATAGATGTGAAGGACAGGAGAACCAATCAAAAACACTGTTATAGATGTGAAGGACAGGAGAACCAATCAAAAACACTGTGTTAGATGTGAAGGACAGGAGAACCAATCAAAAACACTGTGTTAGATGTGAAGGACAGGAGAACCAATCAAAAACACTGTTATAGATGTGAAGGACAGGAGAACCAATCAAAAACACTGTTATAGATGTGAAGGACAGGAGAACCAGTCAAAAACACTGTGTTAGATGTGAAGGACAGGAGAACCAATCAAAAACACTGTTATAGATGTGAAGGACAGGAGAACCAGTCAAAAACACTGTTATAGATGTGAAGGACAGGAGAACCAGTCAAAAACACTGTTATAGATGTGAAGGACAGGAGAACCAGTCAAAAACACTGTTATAGATGTGAAGGACAGGAGAACCAGTCAAAAACACTGTTATAGATGTGAAGGACAGGAGAACCAATCAAAAACACTGTGTTAGATGTGAAGGACAGGAGAACCAATCAAAAACACTGTGTTAGATGTGAAGGACAGGAGAACCAATCAAAAACACTGTTATAGATGTGAAGGACAGGAGAACCAATCAAAAACACTGTGTTAGATGTGAAGGACAGGAGAACCAATCAAAAACACTGTGTTAGATGTGAAGGACAGGAGAACCAATCAAAAACACTGTGTTAGATGTGAAGGACAGGAGAACCAATCAAAAACACTGTGTTAGATGTGAAGGACAGGAGAACCAATCAAAAACACTGTTATAGATGTGAAGGACAGGAGAACCAATCAAAAACACTGTGTTAGATGTGAAGGACAGGAGAACCAATCAAAAACACTGTGTTAGATGTGAAGGACAGGAGAACCAATCAAAAACACTGTGTTAGATGTGAAGGACAGGAGAACCAATCAAAAACACTGTTATAGATGTGAAGGACAGGAGAACCAATCAAAAACACTGTGTTAGATGTGAAGGACAGGAGAACCAATCAAAAACACTGTGTTAGATGTGAAGGACAGGAGAACCAATCAAAAACACTGTGTTAGATGTGAAGGACAGGAGAACCAGTCAAAAACACTGTGTTAGATGTGAAGGACAGGAGAACCAGTCAAAAACACTGTGTTAGATGTGAAGGACAGGAGAACCAGTCAAAAACACTGTGTTAGATGTGAAGGACAGGAGAACCAATCAAAAACACTGTGTTAGATGTGAAGGACAGGAGAACCAGTCAAAAACACTGTGTTAGATGTGAAGGACAGGAGAACCAGTCAAAAACACTGTGTTAGATGTGAAGGACAGGAGAACCAATCAAAAACACTGTGTTAGATGTGAAGGACAGGAGAACCAGTCAAAAACACTGTGTTAGATGTGAAGGACAGGAGAACCAGTCAAAAACACTGTGTTAGATGTGAAGGACAGGAGTACCAGTCAAAAACACTGTTTTACACTGTTTTACTGCTCTGTGACTGGGTACTGAGAGATGTAAGACAGCTGCTTCTCTGTGACTGGGTACTGAGAGATATAAGACAGCTGCTTCTCTGTGACTGGGTACTGAGAGATATACAGTGCCTTGCGAAAGTATTCGGCCCCCTTGAACTTTGCGACCTTTTGCCACATTTCAGGCTTCAAACATAAAGATATAAAACTGTATTTTTTTTGTGAAGAATCAACAACAAGTGGGACACAATCATGAAGTGGAACGACATTTATTGGATATTTCAAACTTTTTTAACAAATCAAAAACTGAAAAATTGGGCGTGCAAAATTATTTCCGAATACTTTCGCAAGGCACTGTAAGACAGCTGCTGCTCTGTGACTGGGTACTGACAGATAAGACAGCTGCTGCTCTGTGACTGGGTACTGAGAGATATAAGACAGCTGCTTCTCTGTGACTGGGTACTGAGAGATGTAAGACAGCTGCTTCTCTGTGACTGGGTACTGACAGATAAGACAGCTGCTGCTCTGTGACTGGGTACTGAGAGATATAAGACAGCTGCTTCTCTGTGACTGGGTACTGAGAGATGTAAGACAGCTGCTTCTCTGTGACTGGGTACTGAGAGATGTAAGACACCTGCTGCTCTGTGACTGGGTACTGAGAGATATAAGACAGATGCTTCTCTGTGACTGGGTACTGAGAGATGTAAGACAGCTGCTGCTCTGTGACTGGGTACTGAGAGATATAAGACAGCTGCTTCTCTGTGACTGGGTACTGAGAGATGTACGACAGCTGCTTCTCTGTGACTGGGTACTGAGAGATGTAAGACAGCTGCTTCTCTGTGACTGGGTACTGAGAGATGTAAGACAGCTGCTTCTCTGTGACTGGGTACTGAGAGATGTAAGACAGCTGCTTCTCTATGACTGGGTACTGAGAGATGTAAGACAGCTGCTTCTCTGTGACTGGGTACTGAGAGATGTAAGACAGCTGCTTCTCTGTGACTGGGTACTGAGAGATGTAAGACAGCTGCTTCTCTATGACTGGGTATTGAGAGATGTAAGACAGCTGCTTCTCTGTGACTGGGTACTGAGAGATGTAAGACAGCTGCTTCTCTGTGACTGGGTACTGACAGATAAGACAGCTGCTTCTCTGTGACTGGGTACTGAGAGATGTAAGACAGCTGCTTCTCTGTGACTGGGTACTGAGAGATGTAAGACAGCTGCTTCTCTGTGACTGGGTACTGAGAGATGTAAGACAGCTGCTTCTCTGTGACTGGGTACTGACAGATAAGACAGCTGCTTCTCTGTGACTGGGTACTGAGAGATGTAAGACAGCTGCTGCTCTGTGACTGGGTACTGAGAGATGTAAGACAGCTGCTTCTCTGTGACTGGGTACTGAGAGATGTAAGACAGCTGCTTCTCTGTGACTGGGTACTGAGAGATGTAAGACAGCTGCTTCTCTGTGACTGGGTACTGAGAGATGTAAGACAGCTGCTTCTCTGTGACTGGGTACTGAGAGATGTAAGACAGCTGCTTCTCTGTGACTGGGTACTGAGAGATGTAAGACAGCTGCTTCTCTGTGACTGGGTACTGAGAGATGTAAGACAGCTGCTTCTCTGTGACTGGGTACTGAGAGATATAAGACAGCTGCTTCTCTGTGACTGGGTACTGAGAGATGTAAGACAGCTGCTTCTCTGTGACTGGGTACTGAGAGATGTAAGACAGCTGCTTCTCTGTGACTGGGTACTGAGAGATATAAGACAGCTGCTTCTCTGTGACTGGGTACTGAGAGATGTAAGACACCTGCTTCTCTGTGACTGGGTACTGAGAGATATAAGACAGCTGCTTCTCTGTGACTGGGTACTGAGAGATATAAGACAGCTGCTTCTCTGTGACTGGGTACTGAGAGATATACAGTGCCTTGCGAAAGTATTCGGCCCCCTTGAACTTTGCGACCTTTTGCCACATTTCAGGCTTCAAACATAAAGATATAAAACTGTATTTTTTTGTGAAGAATCAACAACAAGTGGGACACAATCATGAAGTGGAACGACATTTATTGGATATTTCAAACTTTTTTAACAAATCAAAAACTGAAAAATTGGGCGTCCATTTTTATACCATCCAACCGCCGCCATCACTTCCTGTTTCAGCATGATAATGCACAGCCCCATGTCGCAAGAATGTGTACACAATTCCTGGAAGCTGAAAATGTCCCAGTTCTTCCATGGCCTGAATAGTCAACAGACATGTCACCCATTGAGCATGTTTGGGATGCTCTGGATCGACGTGTACGACAGCGTGTTCCACTTCCTGCCAATAACCAGCAACTTCACACAGCCATTGAAGAGGAGTGGGACAACATTCCACAGGCCACAATCAACAGCCTGATCAACTCTATGTGAAAGAGATGTGTAGCGCTGCATGAGGTAAATGGTGGTCACACCAGTTACTGACTGGTTTTCATGAGGTAAATGGTGGTCACACCAGTTACTGACTGGTTTTCATGAGGTAAATGGTGGTCACACCAGTTACTGACTGGTTTTCATGAGGTAAATGGTGGTCACACCAGTTACTGACTGGTTTTCATGAGGTAAATGGTGGTCACACCAGATACTGACTGGTTTTCATGAGGTAAATGGTGGTCACACCAGATACTGACTGGTTTTCATGAGGTAAATGGTGGTCACACCAGTTACTGACTGGTTTTCATGAGGTAAATGGTGGTCACACCAGTTACTGACTGGTTTTCATGAGGTAAATGGTGGTCACACCAGTTACTGACTGGTTTTCATGAGGTAAATGGTGGTCACACCAGATACTGACTGGTTTTCATGAGGTAAATGGTGGTCACACCAGATACTGACTGGTTTTCATGAGGTAAATGGTGGTCACACCAGTTACTGACTGGTTTTCATGAGGTAAATGGTGGTCACACCAGATACTGACTGGTTTTCATGAGGTAAATGGTGGTCACACCAGATACTGACTGGTTTTCATGAGGTAAATGGTGGTCACACCAGTTACTGACTGGTTTTCATGAGGTAAATGGTGGTCACACCAGATACTGACTGGTTTTCATGAGGTAAATGGTGGTCACACCAGATACTGACTGGTTTTCATGAGGTAAATGGTGGTCACACCAGATACTGACTGGTTTTCATGAGGTAAATGGTGGTCACACCAGATACTGACTGGTTTTCATAAGGTCACACCAACTGGTTTTCTGATTTTTATAAGTACAGTATATTTATATTTACTCCCAAGTACTAAAGTAAACTGAACTCGCTGTCATGTTCCAGGCAATGTTTTTCTACTCCTCAATAGTACAGTGTTGTTGTGTCCACTGGAGCCTCTTCTTCTTGTTTTTAGCTGATAGGAGTGGAACCCGGTGTGGTCGTCTGCTGTAGTAGCCAATCAGTGACAAGGATTGACAAATTTTTGCGTTCCGAGATGCCATTCTGCACACCACTGTTGTACTGCGCTGTTATTTGTCTGCTTGTGGCATCGCCTGTTAGCTTACACGATTTTTGCCATTCTCCTTCGACCTCTCATCAATAAGCTGTTGTCGCCCACAGGACTGAGCTGCTGTCTTTTATCTATCTCAGCATCATATCACGCTCAAAGTTGCGTAGGCCATTCATTTGGCCCATTCTAACTGAACCCCTCAATGCCTGTCTGCCTGCTTTATTTAGCAAGCCACGGTCAAGTGACTCACTGACTGTAGGAGCGATCCATTTTCGTGAAGGTGTACCTAATAAACTGTCCGGTGAATGTATATCAAACGATGCCATTTGACACTTTATTTGGGTTCAGCGAGCGCAACCTCGTTTTAGAGACAGAGATGCCGGCGCTTCTATCAAAACGTATTCCCATCTGTTTGTTTAAGGTGAAACCAACCGAGCAAAATGGGATTGATTACCTCACAACAATTGGATTTTGGATATCACACTACAAGTCCTGTGTCTGCGTCCCAAATGGCTTTTCCTGTCACGGACGTCGTTCAAAGAAGACCAAGGTGCAGCGTGGTGAGCGTGCATTTTCTTTTATTAGTAAAATGTCGCCAACTAAACAAAAAAAATAACAAAAACGACCGTGAAGCTACAAGGGCTTTTTTGCCCCTAACAAAGACCCACACTGAAAAGAGGGGCTACCTAAGTATGATTCCCAATCAGAGACAACGATAGACAGCTGTCCCTGATTGAGAACCATACCCTGGCCAAAACATAGAAATAAAGAAACATAGAAAACAAAGCATAGAATGCACCCCCCACATCACACCCTGACCAAACCAAAATAGAGAAATAAAAAGGCGCTCTAAGAGCGGGACAATTCCCTTTATAGTGCACTACCTTTGACTCTGGGAACTGGCCAAAAGTAGTGCACTATATAGGGTATCGGGTGCCATAGGGTCCTGGTCTATAGTAGTGCACTATATAGGGTATAGGGTGCCATAGGGTCCTGGTCTATAGTAGTGCACTATATAGGGTATAGGGTGCCATAGGGTCCTGGTCTAAAGTAGTGCACTATATAGGGAATAGGGTGCCATAGGGAACTGGCCAAAAGTAGTGCACTATGTAGGGAATAGGGTGCCATTTGGGACGTAAAACAAAGTACTGTGTATACAGACTGTAGTACTTACTGATACCTCATTAACCTGCCCGTGGCTAAACCTCTATGAGTAAAGGAAGTAAAGGCAGAGGGCTAGCAGGATAATCTGTGAACCACTCCAACAATGACCCTTTAGAATTTTTCTGAAGGCTCTGAGAGTTGGCAAAAGACGCACACTTCCGCAATAAGCGTGGGTTGAGCCGAAAACAGACTTTAAGAAACAGCTGAAAACCCTCCTCAGCTTTCACCAGCCAGAGAAGTCAGAGCTTCGCCATCCTCCGCACAGCACTAGCCCTGGGTTCAAATACTATGTGAAATCTTTCAAGTCCTTTGAATGACAAACAGATACAGCATTTTAAATGATTTCCAATAGTATTTGAACCCGGGTCTGTGCAACACAGCCCAGGCAGCAAGGTAGAGGAGAAGAGAAGACCGCTATAACTAGTCAGTCAGGAAGAGAAGCTTCCTCTCTGAACAACTCATTTAACATTCTTCCCGCATGAAAGGTGCTACCACCACCCACTACCCACTACCCACAACCCACCTGCCACTGACGTTCATCTTCTTCTTCACCACCAGAACATCCAAGTTTGATTTCAGTCTTCAGACGGAGATAAATTATACACGCGGGCTGCATTACTCAATACGCTCAAAGTACGGCCACATTCTCAGCATTCAAACTCCTTGTGTAAACAAAATAACAGAAATGACGGAGGTTTCAGATCAGAAGGTAAACAGACGGAAAGCATCTTTGAGATGTGATCGTCTGTTTCTCCTTAGTGTGCACAGTCCCTCAGAGTAGGACTGCTGATCTAGGAACAGTTTTCCCTTTTAAATCATATTGAATAAGAGGAGGGACCTGATCCTAGATCAGCACTCTTACTCTGAGACGCTTCATGGATGCACAGAGCCTCAAACCAAAGAGTTTCTAAACCCAGAGGAGCAACATCGCAAGACATCTGGGAACGCTTGAAAAAAAAACAGACCAAGCAGACCAGACCTGGATATGGGGTTTGAAAGGTCAAAGGAGAGAGATGATTCAAAATGATTCCTTAGTTGTTCATTTTTTGCTAAATCTAAAGGAACAATCTAGATTCGATCCAATGTCTTAAAGTAGATGAACTTGTTATGACTCCAACCTCGTGAAAGTGACAAACTGACACCTTCTCACTTTTGGCAAAAACAACTTTATACATCGAAGGAGTGCCTTTTCAATTCAAGGCCTGCACTGACGACCGTTAGACGCCGATGACTTCTTCAGTTCGCCAACGTCACTATGACATCGCCTACAAGCGCGATCGTGGGATTTCTACTGGAGACGCAGTTTGACGACCGTTAGACGCCGATGACTTCTTCAGTTCGCCAACGTCACTATGACATCGCCTACAAGCGCGATCGTGGGATTTCTACTGGAGACGCAGTTTGACGACCGTTAGACGCCGATGACTTCTTTAGTTCGCCAACGTCACTATGACATCGCCTACAAGCGCGATCGTGGGATTTCTACTGGAGACGCAGTTTGACGACCGTTAGACGCCGATGACTTCTTTAGTTCGCCAACGTCACTATGACATCGCCTACAAGCGCGATCGTGGGATTTCTACTGGAGACGCAGTTTGACGACCGTTAGACGCCGATGACTTCTTCAGTTCGCCAACGTCACTATGACATCGCCTACAAGCGCGATCGTGGGATTTCTACTGGAGACGCAGTTTGACGACCGTTAGACGCCGATGACTTCTTCAGTTCGCCAACGTCACTATGACATCGCCTACAAGCGCGATCGTGGGATTTCTACTGGAGACGCAGTTTGACGACCGTTAGACGCCGATGACTTCTTTAGTTCGCCAACGTCACTATGACATCGCCTACAAGCGCGATCGTGGGATTTCTACTGGAGACGCAGTTTGACGACCGTTAGACGCCGATGACTTCTTTAGTTCGCCAACGTCACTATGACATCGCCTACAAGCGCGATCGTGGGCTTTCTACTGGAGAAGCAGTTTTCTACCTCTTTTCATAGCGTACTTTTACTGTCTTTGCTCAGCCCATTTAGGCCTCAACACTTCATAAAGACCCTCCGCCGTCATTTCCACTGAGTTCTTCAGTCAGCTGGGTGGATGCATTAACCGTCCACTAAACCAAGTGTTATGTGCTGCCATGCTCTCCACAGCTTTTTCAGCCCCTGCGCTCACAACTCTCCTGATATACGTTAGTCCTCTACGTTAATGAATGATGGTCGATCTGTCCTCTACGTTAATAAATGATGGTCGATCTGTCCTCTGCGTTAATAAATGATGGTTGATCTGTCCTCTGCGTTAATAAATGATGGTTGATCTGTCCTCTACGTTAATGAATGATGGTCGATCTGTCCTCTACGTTAATAAATGATGGTTGATCTGTCCTTTACGTTAATAAATGATGGTTGATCTGTCCTTTACGTTAATAAGGGATCTGGATATACTAGGGCTGTGTTTCTATGGGCCCTGGTCAACAGGAAAGGACGTGGATATACTAGGGCTGTGTCACTATGGGCCCTGGTCAACAGGAAAGGATGTGGATATACTAGGGCTGTGTTTCTATGGGCCCTGGTCAACAGGAAAGGATGTGGATATACTAGGGCTGTGTTTCTATGGGCCTTGGTCAACAGGAAAGGACATGGATATACTAGGGCTGTGTCACTATGGGCCCTGGTCAACAGGAAAGGATGTGGATATACTAGGGCTGTGTCACTATGGGCCCTGGTCAACAGGAAAGGACGTGGATATACTAGGGCTGTGTCACCATGGGCCCTGGTCAACAGGAAAGGACGTGGATATACTAGGGCTGTGTTACTATGGGCCCTGGTCAACAGGAAAGGATGTGGATATACTAGGGCTGTGTCACTATGGGCCCTGGTCAACAGGAAAGGACGTGGATATACTAGGGCTGTGTCACTATGGGCCCTGGTCAACAGGAAAGGACGTGGATATACTAGGGCTGTGTCACTATGGGCCCTGGTCAACAGGAAAGGACGTGGATATACTAGGGCTGTGCCACTATGGGCCCTGGTCAACAGGAAAGGACGTGGATATACTAGGGCTGTGTCACTATGGGCCCTGGTCAACAGGAAAGGACGTGGATATACTAGGGCTGTGTTACTATGGGCCCTGGTCAACAGGAAAGGACGTGGATATACTAGGGCTGTGTCACTATGGGCCCTGGTCAACAGGAAAGGACGTGGATATACTAGGGCTGTGCCACTATGGGCCCTGGTCAACAGGAAAGGACGTGGATATACTAGGGCTGTGTCACTATGGGCCCTGGTCAACAGGAAAGGACGTGGATATACTAGGGCTGTGCCACTATGGGCCCTGGTCAACAGGAAAGGACGTGGATATACTAGGGCTGTGTCACTATAAGCCCTGGTCAACAGGAAAGGACGTGGATATACTATGGCTGTGTCACTATGGGCCCTGGTCAACAGGAAAGGACGTGGATATACTAGGGCTGTGTCACTATGGGCCCTGGTCAACAGGAAAGGACGTGGATATACTAGGGCTGTGACACTATGGGCCCTGGTCAACAGGAAAGGACGTGGATATACTAGGGCTGTGTCACTATGGGCCCTGGTCAACAGGAAAGGATGTGGATATACTAGGGCTGTGTCACTATGGGCCCTGGTCAACAGGAAAGGATGTGGATATACTCGGGCTGTGTCACTATGGGCCCTGGTCAACAGGAAAGGATGTGGATATACTAGGGCTGTGTCACTATGGGCCCTGGTCAACAGGAAAGGATGTGGATATACTAGGGCTGTGTCACTATGGGCCCTGGTCAACAGGAAAGGACGTGGATATACTAGGGCTGTGCCACTATGGGCCCTGGTCAACAGGAAAGGACGTGGATATACTAGGGCTGTGTCACTATGGGCCCTGGTCAACAGGAAAGGACGTGGATATACTAGGGCTGTGCCACTATGGGCCCTGGTCAACAGGAAAGGACGTGGATATACTAGGGCTGTGTCACTATAAGCCCTGGTCAACAGGAAAGGACGTGGATATACTATGGCTGTGTCACTATGGGCCCTGGTCAACAGGAAAGGACGTGGATATACTAGGGCTGTGTCACTATGGGCCCTGGTCAACAGGAAAGGACGTGGATATACTAGGGCTGTGACACTATGGGCCCTGGTCAACAGGAAAGGACGTGGATATACTAGGGCTGTGTCACTATGGGCCCTGGTCAACAGGAAAGGATGTGGATATACTAGGGCTGTGTCACTATGGGCCCTGGTCAACAGGAAAGGATGTGGATATACTCGGGCTGTGTCACTATGGGCCCTGGTCAACAGGAAAGGATGTGGATATACTAGGGCTGTGTCACTATGGGCCCTGGTCAACAGGAAAGGATGTGGATATACTAGGGCTGTGTCACTATGGGCCCTGGTCAACAGGAAAGGACGTGGATATACTAGGGCTGTGTCACTATGGGCCCTGGTCAACAGGAAAGGACGTGGATATACTAGGGCTGTGTCACTATGGGCCCTGGTCAACAGGAAAGGATGTGGATATACTAGGGCTGTGTCACTATGGGCCCTGGTCAACAGGAAAGGACGTGGATATACTAGGGCTGTGTCACTATGGGCCCTGGTCAACAGGAAAGGACGTGGATATACTAGGGCTGTGTCACTATGGGCCCTGGTCAACAGGAAAGGACGTGGATAAACTAGGGCTGTGTCACTATGGGCCCTGGTCAACAGGAAAGGACGTGGATATACTAGGTCTGTGTCACTATGGGCCCTGGTCAACAGGAAAGGACGTGGATATACTAGGTCTGTGTCACTATGGGCCCTCGTCAACAGGAAAGGATGTGGATAAACTAGGGCTGTGTCACTATGGGCCCTGGTCAACAGGAAAGGACGTGGATATACTAGGCCTGTGTCACTATGGGCCCTGGTCAACAGGAAAGGACGTGGATAAACTAGGGCTGTGTCACTATGGGCCCTGGTCAACAGGAAAGGACGTGGATATACTAGGTCTGTGTCACTATGGGCCCTGGTCAACAGGAAAGGATGTGGATATACTAGGGCTGTGTCACTATGGGCCCTGGTCAACAGGAAAGGACGTGGATATACTCGGGCTGTGTCACTATGGGCCCTGGTCAACAGGAAAGGACGTGGATATACTAGGTCTGTGTCACTATGGGCCCTGGTCAACAGGAAAGGATGTGGATATACTAGGGCTGTGTCACTATGGGCCCTGGTCAACAGGAAAGGACGTGGATATACTAGGGCTGTGTCACTATGGGCCCTGGTCAACAGGAAAGGATGTGGATATACTAGGGCTGTGTCACTATGGGCCCTGGTCAACAGGAAAGGACGTGGATATACTAGGGCTGTGTCACTATGGGCCCTGGTCAACAGGAAAGGACGTGGATATACTAGGGCTGTGCCACTATGGGCCCTGGTCAACAGGAAAGGACGTGGATATACTAGGGCTGTGTCACTATGGGCCCTGGTCAACAGGAAAGGACGTGGATAAACTAGGGCTGTGTCACTATGGGCCCTGGTCAACAGGAAAGGACGTGGATATACTAGGTCTGTGTCACTATGGGCCCTGGTCAACAGGAAAGGATGTGGATATACTAGGGCTGTGTCACTATGGGCCCTGGTCAACAGGAAAGGACGTGGATATACTCGGGCTGTGTCACTATGGGCCCTGGTCAACAGGAAAGGACGTGGATATACTAGGGCTGTGTCACTATGGGCCCTGGTCAACAGGAAAGGACGTGGATATACTAGGGCTGTGTCACTATGGGCCCTGGTCAACAGGAAAGGACGTGGATAAACTAGGGCTGTGTCACTATGGGCCCTGGTCAACAGGAAAGGACGTGGATATACTAGGTCTGTGTCACTATGGGCCCTGGTCAACAGGAAAGGATGTGGATATACTAGGGCTGTGTCACTATGGGCCCTGGTCAACAGGAAAGGACGTGGATATACTCGGGCTGTGTCACTATGGGCCCTGGTCAACAGGAAAGGACGTGGATATACTAGGGCTGTGTCACTATGGGCCCTGGTCAACAGGAAAGGACGTGGATATACTAGGGCTGTGTCACTATGGGCCCTGGTCAACAGGAAAGGACGTGGATATACTAGGGCTGTGTCACTATGGGCCCTGGTCAACAGGAAAGGACGTGGATATACTAGGGCTGTGTCACTATAAGCCCTGGTCAACAGGAAAGGACGTGGATATACTAGGGCTGTGTCACTATGGGCCCTGGTCAACAGGAAAGGACGTGGATATACTAGGGCTGTGTCACTATGGGCCCTGGTCAACAGGAAAGGACGTGGATATACTAGGGCTGTGTCACTATGGGCCCTGGTCAACAGGAAAGGACGTGGATATACTAGGGCTGTGTCACTATGGGCCCTGGTCAACAGGAAAGGACGTGGATATACTAGGGCTGTGTCACTATGGGCCCTGGTCAACAGGAAAGGACGTGGATATACTAGGGCTGTGTCACTATGGGCCCTGGTCAACAGGAAAGGACGTGGATATACTAGGGCTGTGTCACTATGGGCCCTGGTCAACAGGAAAGGACGTGGATATACTAGGGCTGTGTCACTATAAGCCCTGGTCAACAGGAAAGGACGTGGATATACTAGGGCTGTGTCACTATGGGCCCTGGTCAACAGGAAAGGACGTGGATATACTAGGGCTGTGCCACTATAAGCCCTGGTCAACAGGAAAGGACGTGGATATACTAGGGCTGTGTCACTATGGGCCCT
Source organism: Oncorhynchus mykiss (assembly GCF_057628025.1). Classification (NCBI taxonomy): domain Eukaryota; kingdom Metazoa; phylum Chordata; class Actinopteri; order Salmoniformes; family Salmonidae; genus Oncorhynchus; species Oncorhynchus mykiss. The sequence continues at coordinate 93,934,263 of NC_143026.1, read as the reverse complement.
GGTCAACAGGAAAGGACGTGGATATACTAGGGCTGTGTCACTATAAGCCCTGGTCAACAGGAAAGGATGTGGATATACTAGGGCTGTGTCACTATGGGCCCTGGTCAACAGGAAAGGATGTGGATATACTAGGGCTGTGCCACTATAAGCCCTGGTCAACAGGAAAGGATGTGGATATACTAGGGCTGTGTCACTATGGGCCCTGGTCAACAGGAAAGGATGTGGATATACTAGGGCTGTGTCACTATAAGCCCTGGTCAACAGGAAAGGATGTGGATATACTAGGGCTGTGTCACTATGGGCCCTGGTCAACAGGAAAGGATGTGGATATACTAGGGCTGTGTCACTATGGGCCCTGGTCAACAGGAAAGGACGTGGATATACTAGGGCTGTGCCACTATGGGCCCTGGTCAACAGGAAAGGATGTGGATATACTAGGGCTGTGTCACTATGGGCCCTGGTCAACAGGAAAGGACGTGGATATACTAGGGCTGTGTCACTATGGGCCCTGGTCAACAGGAAAGGATGTGGATATACTAGGGCTGTGTCACTATGGGCCCTGGTCAACAGGAAAGGACGTGGATATACTAGGGCTGTGTCACTATGGGCCCTGGTCAACAGGAAAGGATGTGGATATACTCGGGCTGTGTCACTATGGGCCCTGGTCAACAGGAAAGGACGTGGATATACTAGGGCTGTGTCACTATGGGCCCTGGTCAACAGGAAAGGATGTGGATATACTCGGGCTGTGTCACTATGGGCCCTGGTCAACAGGAAAGGACGTGGATATACTAGGGCTGTGTCACTATGGGCCCTGGTCAACAGGAAAGCACTATAAAAAGGCACCGGGTCCCATTTGGCAACATACCGTAGCTGTATCTAAGAAACAGACTCCCTTCCCCATAGGGTCTGGGATGCACTGGGCTGTGGCTCTGCACAACGTGATAACACAAGGCTCTCCACCAGACCGGCCCCAGTCAGGACCCCCACCTCTCACCTCCACAGCAGGCTTTATTTAAAATGAGTCTCCCAGTCAGGACCCCCTCGCCTCCACAAGTTCAGCTCAGCAGCCTGAACACTTGAAATGGCCCTAAACTAGACTCTGTCTGCTAGGAAGGAGACTGGATCCAAGCTAGATACTGTCTGTCTGCTAGGAAGGAGACTGGATCCAAACTAGACACTGTCTGTCTGCTAGGAAGGAGACTGGATCCAAACTAGACACTGTCTGTCTGCTAGGAAGGAGTCTGGATCCAAACTAGACCATGTCTGTCTGCTGGGAAGGAGACTGGATCCAAACTAGATACTGTCTGTCTGCTAGGGAAGAGACTGTATCCAAACTAGATACTGTCTGTCTGCTAGGAAGGAGACTGGATCCAAACTAGATTAAGTCTGTCTGCTAGGAAGGAGACTGGATCCAAACTAGATTATGTCTGTCTGCTAGGAAGGAGACTGGATCCAAGCTAGATACTGTCTGTCTGCTAGGAAGGAGACTGGATCCAAACTAGACACTGTCTGTCTGCTAGGAAGGAGTCTGGATCCAAACTAGACCATGTCTGTCTGCTGGGAAGGAGACTGGATCCAAACTAGATACTGTCTGTCTGCTAGGGAAGAGACTGTATCTAAACTAGATACTGTCTGTCTGCTAGGAAGGAGACTGGATCCAAACTAGATTAAGTCTGTCTGCTAGGAAGGAGACTGGATCCAAACTAGATTAAGTCTGTCTGCTAGGAAGGAGACTGGATCCAAACAAGATACTGTCTGTCTGCTAGGAAGGAGACTGGATCCAAACTAGATTAAGTCTGTCTGCTAGGAAGGAGACTGGATCCAAACTAGATACTGTCTGTCTGCTAGGAAGGAGACTGGATCCAAACTAGACCATGTCTGTCTGCTAGGAAGGAGACTGGATCCAAACGAGATACTGTCTGTTTGCTAGGAAGGAGACAGGATCCAAACTAGATTAAGTCTGTCTGCTAGGGAGGAGACTGGATCCAAACTAGATACTGTCTGTCTGCTAGGAAGGAGATTGGATCCAAACTAGATACTGTCTGTCTGCAAGGAAGGAGATTGGATCCAAACTAGATACCGTCTGTCTGCTAGGAAGGAGATTGGATCCAAACTAGATACTGTCTGTCTGCTATGATGGAGATTGGATCCAAACTAGATACTGTCTGTCTGCTCGGAAGGAGACTGGATCCAAGCTAGATACTGTCTGTCTGCTAGGAAGGAGACTGGATCCAAACCAGATTAAGTCTGTCTGCTAGGAAGGAGACTGGATCCAAACTAGATACTGTCTGTCTGCTAGGAAGGAGATTGGATCCAAACTAGATACTGGCTGTCTGCTAGGAAGGAGATTGGATCCAAACTAGATACTGTCTGTCTGCTATGATGGAGATTGGATCCAAACTAGATGCTGTCTGTCTGCTCGGAAGGAGACTGGATCCAAGCTAGATACTGTCTGTCTGCTAGGAAGGAGACTGGATCCAAACTAGATTAAGTCTGTCTGCTAGGAAGGAGACTGGATCCAAACTAGATACTGTCTGTCTGCTAGGAAGGAGACTGGATCCAAACTAGATTAAGTCTGTCTGCTAGGAAGGAGACTGGATCCAAACTAGATACTGTCTGTCTGATAGGAAGGAGATAGGATCCAAACTAAATACTGTCTGTCTGCTAGGAAGGAGATTGGATCCAAACTAGATACTGTCTGTCTGCTATGATGGAGATTGGATCCAAACTAGATGCTGTCTGTCTGCTCGGAAGGAGACTGGATCCAAGCTAGATACTGTCTGTCTGCTAGGAAGGAGACTGGATCCAAACTAGATTAAGTCTGTCTGCTAGGAAGGAGACTGGATCCAAACTAGATACTGTCTGTCTGCTAGGAAGGGGACTGGATACAAGCTAGATACTGTCTGTCTGCTAGGAAGGAGACTGGATCCAAACCGGATTAAGTCTGTCTGCTAGGAAGGAGACTGGATCCAAACTAGATACTGTCTGTCTGCTAGGAAGGGGACTGGATCCAAACTAGATACTGTCTGTCTGCTAGGAAGGAGACTGGATACAAACTAGATCATGTCTGTCTGCTAAGAAGGAGACTGGATCCAAACTAGATACTGTCTGTCTGCTAGGAAGGAGATTGGATCCAAACTAGATACGGTCTGTCTGCTAGGAAGGAGACTGGATCCAAAAGTAGATTAAGTCTGTCTGCTAGGAAGGAGACTGGATCCAAGCTAGATACTGTCTGTCTACTAGGAAGGAGACTGGATCCAAACTAGACACTGTCTGTCTGCTGGGAAGGAGACTGGATCCAAACTAGACCATGTCTGTCTGCAAGGAAGGAGACTGGATCTAAACTAGATTATGTCTGTCTGCTAGGGAGGAGACTGGATCCAAACTAGATACTGTCTGTCTGCTAGGAAGGAGACTGGACCCAAACTAGATACTGTCTGTCTGCTAGGAAGGAGACTGGATCCAAACTAGATACTGTCTGTCTGCTAGGAAGGAGACTGGACCCAAACTAGATTAAGTCTGTCTGCTAGGAAGGAGACTGGATCCAAACTAGATACTGTCTGTCTGCTAGAAAGGAGACTGGACCCAAACTAGATACTGTCTGTCTGCTAGGAAGGAGACTGGATCCAAACGAGATACTGTCTGTCTGCTAGAAAGGAGACTGGACCCAAACTAGATACTGTCTGTCTGCTAGGAAGGAGACTGGATCCAAACGAGATACTGTCTGTCTGCTAGGAAGGAGACTGGATCCAAACTAGATTAAGTCTGTCTGCTAGGAAGGAGACTGGATCCAAACTAGATACTGTCTGTCTGCTAGGAAGGGGACTGGATACAAGCTAGATACTGTCTGTCTGCTAGGAAGGAGACTGGATCCAAACCGGATTAAGTCTGTCTGCTAGGAAGGAGACTGGATCCAAACTAGATACTGTCTGTCTGCTAGGAAGGGGACTGGATCCAAACTAGATACTGTCTGTCTGCTAGGAAGGAGACTGGATACAAACTAGATCATGTCTGTCTGCTAAGAAGGAGACTGGATCCAAACTAGATACTGTCTGTCTGCTAGGAAGGAGATTGGATCCAAACTAGATACGGTCTGTCTGCTAGGAAGGAGACTGGATCCAAAAGTAGATTAAGTCTGTCTGCTAGGAAGGAGACTGGATCCAAGCTAGATACTGTCTGTCTACTAGGAAGGAGACTGGATCCAAACTAGACACTGTCTGTCTGCTGGGAAGGAGACTGGATCCAAACTAGACCATGTCTGTCTGCAAGGAAGGAGACTGGATCTAAACTAGATTATGTCTGTCTGCTAGGGAGGAGACTGGATCCAAACTAGATACTGTCTGTCTGCTAGGAAGGAGACTGGACCCAAACTAGATACTGTCTGTCTGCTAGGAAGGAGACTGGATCCAAACTAGATACTGTCTGTCTGCTAGGAAGGAGACTGGACCCAAACTAGATTAAGTCTGTCTGCTAGGAAGGAGACTGGATCCAAACTAGATACTGTCTGTCTGCTAGAAAGGAGACTGGACCCAAACTAGATACTGTCTGTCTGCTAGGAAGGAGACTGGATCCAAACGAGATACTGTCTGTCTGCTAGAAAGGAGACTGGACCCAAACTAGATACTGTCTGTCTGCTAGGAAGGAGACTGGATCCAAACGAGATACTGTCTGTCTGCTAGGAAGGAGACTGGATCCAAACTAGATACTGTCTGTCTGCTAGGAAGGAGACTGGATCCAAACTAGATACTGTCTGTCTGCTAGGAAGGAGACTGGACCCAAACTAGATACTGTCTGTCTGCTAGAAAGGAGACTGGATCCAAACCGGATTAAGTCTGTCTGCTAGGAAGGAGACTGGATCCAAACTAGATACTGTCTGTCTGCTAGGAAGGGGACTGGATCCAAACTAGATACTGTCTGTCTGCTAGGAAGGAGACTGGATACAAACTAGATCATGTCTGTCTGCTAAGAAGGAGACTGGATCCAAACTAGATACTGTCTGTCTGCTAGGAAGGAGATTGGATCCAAACTAGATACGGTCTGTCTGCTAGGAAGGAGACTGGATCCAAGCTAGATACTGTCTGTCTACTAGGAAGGAGACTGGATCCAAACTAGACACTGTCTGTCTGCTGGGAAGGAGACTGGATCCAAACTAGACCATGTCTGTCTGCAAGGAAGGAGACTGGATCTAAACTAGATTATGTCTGTCTGCTAGGGAGGAGACTGGATCCAAACTAGATACTGTCTGTCTGCTAGGAAGGAGACTGGACCCAAACTAGATACTGTCTGTCTGCTAGGAAGGAGACTGGATCCAAACTAGATACTGTCTGTCTGCTAGGAAGGAGACTGGACCCAAACTAGATTAAGTCTGTCTGCTAGGAAGGAGACTGGATCCAAACTAGATACTGTCTGTCTGCTAGAAAGGAGACTGGACCCAAACTAGATACTGTCTGTCTGCTAGGAAGGAGACTGGATCCAAACGAGATACTGTCTGTCTGCTAGAAAGGAGACTGGACCCAAACTAGATACTGTCTGTCTGCTAGGAAGGAGACTGGATCCAAACGAGATACTGTCTGTCTGCTAGGAAGGAGACTGGACCCAAACTAGATACTATCTGTCTGCTAGGAAGGAGACTGGATCCAAACTAGATACTGTCTGTCTGCTAGGAAGGAGACTGGACCCAAACTAGATACTGTCTGTCTGCTAGAAAGGAGACTGGATCCAAACTAGATACTGTCTGTCTGCTAGGAAGGAGACTGGATCCAAACTAGATACTGTCTGTCTGCTAGGAAGGAGATTGGATCCAAACTAGATACTGTCTGTCTGCCTGGAAGGAGACTGGATCCAAACTAGACCATGTCTGTCTGCTAGGAAGGAGACTGGATCCAAACTAGACCATGTCTGTCTGCTAGGAAGGAGACTGGATCCAAACTAGATACTGTCTGTCTGCTAGAAAGGAGACTGGATCCAAACTAGATACTGTCTGTCTGCTAGGGAGGAGACTGGATCCAAAGTGAATCTGCTCTGTTTTACTGTCGTTTACCTCATGATTTCGACTGTTACGTTCAACGGCATCATGAACTTTACCAAGTACCAGGACAGTTTAGCCCAAAAACAATAAAAGTGACTCCAAAATGACTCTACACATGATTTACCATTCATTTCTATTGGGCCCATAATAATCTGAAACAACCAAAACAAACTGCAAATGCATCAAACAAGTTTGCAGAGTCACAAGCTTGATGTAGTCACCGCATGCTATGAATATGGGACCAAATACTAAACTTTTGACTACTTAATTTATAATAATCTTTAAGGGTGTCCATCATTTTGACCCCTACCTTTTTGAGAAGCAAAATCTCTTTCTCTGAGCGATTGTATTAGTATAAAACAATATAATTTCCCTAATTTTTCGATCATACAATATAGCTCAGTATTTGAATAACGTATTATGTACAGTCATTATTTCTCATCTTTATCAAGGGGGTCAATCATTTAAGACCCCACTGAATCTTAACCACATCTGTCTATCTCTCCCTCTCCATCCTTCTCTCTCCCTCCCTCCCTCTCTCCCTCCCTCCCTCTCTCTCCCTCCCTCCCTCTCTCCCTCCCTCCCTCTCTCTCTCTCTCTCCCTCCCTCCCTCCCTCCCTCCCTCCCTCCCTCCCTCTCCATCCTTCTCTCTCCATCCTTCTCTCTCCCTCCCTCTTATCCTTCTCTCTCCCTCCTCTCTCCCTCCCTCTCATCCTTCTCTCTCCCTCCCTCCCTCCCTCCCTCCCTCTCCATCCTTCTCTCTCTCTCTCCCTCCCTCTCCATCCTTCTCTCTCCATCCTTCTCTCTCCCTCCATCTCATCCTTCTCCCTCTCCCTCCCTCTCTCTTCTTCTCTCTCTCCCTCCCTCTCCATCCTTCTCTCTCTCCCTCCCTCTCCATCCTTCTCTCTCTCCCTCCCTCTCCACCTTCTCTCCCCCTTCTCTCCATCCTTCTCTCTCTCTCTCTCTCTCACTCCCTCCCTCTCCATCCTTCTCACTCTCTCCCTTCCTCTCCCTCCCTCCCTCTCCATCCTTCTCTCTCATTCCCTCTCCTTCTCTCTCTCCCTCCCTCCTTCTCTCTCTCTCCATCCTTCTCTCTCTCCCTCCCTCTCCATCCTTCTCTCTCTCTCCCTCCCCCTCCCTCTCCATCCTTCTCTCTCTCTCCATCCTTCTCTCTCCCTCTCCCTCTCCATCCTTCTCTCTCTCCCTCCCTCTCCCTCTCCATCCTTCTCTCTCCCTCCCCCTCCCTCTCCATCCTTCTCACTCCCTCTCTCTCCCTCTCCATCCTTCTCTCTCTACCTCCCCCTCCCTCTCCACCCTACTCTCTCCCTCCCTCTCCCTCTCCATCCTTCTCTCTCTCCCTCCCCCTCCCTCTCCATCCTTCTCACTCCCTCCCTCTCCATCCTTCTCTCTCTCCCTCCCTCTCCCCCTCCATCCTTCTCTCTCTCCCTCCCTCTCCCCCTCCATCCTTCTCTCTCTCCCTCCCTCTCCCTCTCCATCCTTCTCTCTCTCCCTCCCTCTCCATCCTTCTCTCTCTCCCTCCCTCTCCATCCTTCTCTCTCTCTCTCTCCCTCCCCCTCACTCTCCATCCTTCTCTCTCCCTCCCTCTCCCTCTCCATCCTTCTCTCTCTCTCTCCCTCCCCCTCCCTCTCCATCCTTCTCACTCCCTCCCTCTCCCTCTCCATCCTTCTCTCTCTCTCCCTCTCCCTCTCCATCCTTCTCACTCCCTCCCTCTCCCTCTCCATCCTTCTCACTCCCTCTCCATCCTTCTCTCTCTCCCTCCCTCTCCCTCTCCATCCTTCTCTCTCTCTCTCTCCCTCCCCCTCCCTCTCCATCCTTCTCACTCCCTCCCTCTCCCTCTCCATCCTTCTCTCTCTCTCTCTCTCTCCCTCCCCCTCCCTCTCCATCCTTCTCACTCCCTCCCTCTCCCTCTCCATCCTTCTCTCTCTCTCTCGCTCTCCCTCCCCCTCCCTCTCCATCCTTCTCACTCCCTCCCTCTCCATCTCCATCAAGCATTTCGCTACATTCCCAATAACATCTGTTAAACACGTGTATGTGACCAATAAAATTTGATCTGATTTTGATTTGATCTCTTTCTCTCCCTCCCTCTCCATTTCTCTCCAACCCCCCTCCCCTCCCGCTGTCTCTCTCTCTGAAAACAAACCTCTTGACTTCTCCACACACCCAATGAACCTACATGAAGAGATGAAACAAGTCTCATAAAATGGTGTGGAGTAGTGGAGCCTTTAGGGACAAACTGAGCCAAGATAAGCCAGGGATAAGTTGGTCATCAGTCTATCTATTCATAATAACCCTTCATTGGGATCATATATTTGATACTAGACCACATTTTCCAGCGCACTTCACTATGCAAATTACCAAATGACTTAGTCATCGTCTGGAGGTAGAGAGAGAGAGAGAGAGAGAGAGAGAGAGAGAGAGAGAGAGAGAGAGAGAGAGAGAGAGAGAGAGAGAGAAAGAGAAAGAGAAAGAGAGAGAATACAGTGGCAGAGAGACTGCAGCTACACAAGTTCTCCCACCGACAGACACTGGCAACCTGGGTGTGTCTCAGCCATACACAGAATAATTAATTAATTCACTTATCTCTTTTAAACCACAGCACTCGCGTTTGAGACAATATCATCGCATAAACACCACCCATTTGAGATAGCAATTGTAGCCTACATATCGGTGACAAGCTACAAATATATTAGCGTTATAAAACGTGAATTGTTGTGACACTGGACTGCAAAAAGAAATCATACTGTTTTTCCCCTGTTGTGCGTAAAGTATAATCAAACAAAAAATAGGCCTAACAATTAAAGCCATAGACGGACATAATAAACACTTTATACTGGGGTTGTCGTCGGAACTACTTTCAACAGATAAAACATAAGAAAAACTTGCTTGACATTTTCCCATAGAATATGTAGTATATGTTGTTACTAAGAGAAACATGTACAGGAAGCCTAGAGATCAAGAGATCATTTAAACTTAACGTATAACAGTGAACACCAAGCAGGTGCATACAGTCAGCTTAATGTCATCCCCAACCGGAACAGAACTTCTCCCGACGATTCTGAATGACTTACCGCTTTGCTCCCCCAGAAAGACCAGTTTGAATTTCCTTAAAGGGTTCCCAAAGTCACTACCCACAGACATGTTTTTGGGGGAGAATTTGTAAAAGAGCAGGAGAATGAAACGCTTGTTCCCCAGTGGTCCGGGGGTTGTGGTACTGATGATGGATGTGAAACTGAAAAGCGACGCCTCAACCCGTTCAATCTGCTCTCTCCGCGATGGAAGCGCTACTGACTGGATCGCCTCCTGTCCGCTTCAACGGCAATCTGCGCATGCGCGGTTTGCTCGCTCCTCGCTCTGTTTGTCTGCCGCCCCCTCCCTTCCTGCTCTGGCACATGACGTCATGCGAAACGGAAGTAAAGGGAAGCTTTCCACTTTTTTTTATTTTATTTAAACTCTTGTGCGCTACATTTTAGATTAGTTAGACCATAAGGCAAACTCAGCTTCAAACCTCATCCTTTACCTCTGGCTCCCTCTCTAGTACTTGAGTAACCCATGATGATTACTTACACACAGACACACAGACAGACACACAGACAGACAGACACACAGACAGACAATCCCTTTTTCCCCCATTCTTAACTTTTCCAACACAATATAACAATTAGACAATATAAACAAACATTTTTATTATTTACAGAAGTTACAAGTATTTATTGCTGCATATAAGGAACGCAAACTAAGATTATCCAAAACTAATCATATTGTATTGGCATTTTATTTCAACAAGTAAACAATTATTTAAACAGTGCAATTGATATTTGATGCATAGCATATTATTGTGATTAAAGCTGATGAGATATTGATCATATAAAATTACTATTCTGTGTAAAAAAAAATATGTTTTTAAACATCTCAAACACAAACTCAAAGTCTCTATAATGTCACTCACCAAAATGCCTCTGTGTTAAAGACAAACTTAAATATTAAGCTAGCTTTAACTTTGTTGTCTACTGCAACTAGAAACCTGAATGAACAACATCCCTGGGATAACAGCAAGTGTACAGTTTTCAATGTGCACCCAAAGACTACGTTTCGTCCTTCAAAATGATCTAAAATCAACACCTTTCACTGCCACTGACCCCCTTCACCATGTGGGGTTACTGACCCCCTTCCCCATGTAGGGATCCTGACCCCCTTCCCCATGTAGGGATCCTGACCCCCTTCCCCATGTAGGGATCCTGACCCCCTTCCCCGTGTAGGGATACTGACCCCCTTCCCCATGTAGGGATACTGACCCCCTTCCCCATGTAGGGATACTGACCCCCCTTCCCCATGTAGGGATACTGACCCCCTTCCCCGTGTGGGGATATTGAACCCCCTTCCCCGTGTAGGGATACTGACCCCCTTCCCCATGTGGGGATACTGATCCCCTTCCCCATGTGGGGATCCTGACCCCCTTCCCCATGTAGGGATCCTGACCCCCTTCCCCATGTAGGGATACTGACCCCCTTCCCCATGTAGGGATACTGACCCGGTTCCCCATGTAGGGATTCTGACCCCCCTTCCCCATGTAGGGATACTGACCCCCTTCCCCGTGTGGGGATATTGACCCCCCCTTCCCCATGTAGGGATACTGACCCCCGTTTGGGGATATTGAACCCCCTTCCCCGTGTGGGGATTGTGTAGGATAGTCGAAGGTGAGCTATAGTGTCCTGTATGAGGGTTATAGTATCCTTACCAGAGCTGGAGTGTCCTTCAGTGCTGAGGTTACTAACAGGAGGATCAGCTGGGTTTGAGAACAGTGCTGAGGTTACTAACAGGAGGATCAGCTGGGTTAGAGAACAGTGCTGAGGTTACTAACAGGAGGATCAGCTGGGTTAGAGAACAGTGCTGAGGTTACTAACAGGAGGATCAGCTGGGTTAGAGAACAGTGCTGAGGTTACTAACAGGAGGATCAGCTGGGTTAGAGAACAGTGCTGAGGTTACTAACAGGAGGATCAGCTGGGTTTGAGAACAGTGCTGATGTTACTAACAGGAGGATCAGCTGGGTTAGAGAACAGTGCTGAGGTTACTAACAGGAGGATCAGCAGGGTTAGAGAACAGCACTGAGGTTACTAACAGGAGGATCAGCTGGGTTTGAGAACAGCGCTGAGGTTACTAACAGGAGGATCAGCTGGGTTAGAGAACAGTGCTGAGGTTACTAACAGGAGGATCAGCTGGGTTAGAGAACAGTGCTGAGGTTACTAACAGGAGGATCAGCTGGGTTAGAGAACAGTGCTGAGGTTACTAACAGGAGGATCAGCTGGGTTAGAGAACAGTGCTGAGGTTACTAACAGGAGGATCAGCTGGGTTAGAGAACAGTGCTGAGGTTACTAACAGGAGGATCAGCTGGGTTAGAGAACAGTGCTGAGGTTACTAACAGGAGGATCAGCTGGGTTAGAGAACAGTGCTGAGGTTACTAACAGGAGGATCAGCTGGGTTTGAGAACAGTGCTGAGGTTACTAACAGGAGGATAAGCTGGGTTAGAGAACAGTGCTGAGGTTACTAACAGGAGGATCAGCTGGGTTAGAGAACAGTGCTGAGGTTACTAACAGGAGGATCAGCTGGGCTAGAGAACAGTGCTGAGGTTACTAACAGGAGGATCAGCTGGGTTAGAGAACAGTGCTGAGGTTACTAACAGGAGGATCAGCTGGGTTTGAGAACAGTGCTGAGGTTACTAACAGGAGGATCAGCTGGGTTAGAGAACAGTGCTGAGGTTACTAACAGGAGGATCAGCTGGGTTAGAGAACAGTGCTGAGGTTACTAACAGGAGGATCAGCTGGGTTAGAGAACAGTGCTGAGGTTACTAACAGGAGGATCAGCTGGGTTTGAGAATACTTTAAGCAGACCGTTGAAACATTCTATGGTTGAAAGGCATACTGGACTTTGCCCACTTGCAGTTGATAGGTGAGTCACTTCTCTCATGTGAGACAGGTTAGGTGGATCAGGTGGGTAAAGGAGAGCACATTCAGACAGAACACCACAGCAGACTGTTGAAAGGAACAGTAGTGGACCTGAGACTACTCTTTAAAGTGAGACGAGAGAGAGGACGGAGTAGGGAGCCAGGAGGTCAGTCGTATCCCAGATCAGAGTGGTCCATCAGGCCTCTTCTCCAGGCTGTACTCCCTGGTCCTCAGGACCTTCCAGCCCACCACCCCAAGCAGGAAGATCCCCATCACCTTGAAGCCCACCTGCAGGCCCAGGTACCTGCAGAGATACAATAAGGCAGGAGGGTTAGAGCTAGTTTATAGCATGACTGTAAATATCACATTCCCACCTGCAGGCCCAGGTACCTGCAGGGAAATCCATCAACCAATCCAGTCAACCAATCCAGTCAACCAACCAATCAATCAACCAATCAGTCAATCAGTCAACCAATCCAGTCAAACAACCAATCACCAATCAATCAACCAATCAGTCAACCAATCCAGTCAACCAACCAATCAATCAACCAATCAGTCAATCAGTCAACCAATCCAGTCAACCAACCAATCACCAATCAATCAACCAATCAGTCAACCAATCCAGTCAACCAACCAATCCAGTCAACCAACCAATCACCAATCAATCAACCAATCCGGTCAACCAACCAATCAACAATCAATCAACCAATCAATCAACCAATCCAGTCAACCAACCAATCACCAATCAATCAACCAATCAATCAACCAATCCAGTCAACCAACCAATCACCAATCAATCAACCAATCAATCAACCAACCAATCACCAATCAATCAACCAATACATTAATGAATGAATAATTCTCACTTGTATAAATGAGGCATGACAATAGTTGCATTCTTACCTGTTCCTCAGGATGTTATTGTCATAGTAACCACAGCCCAGCCGGTTGCCACAGGCTTGTTTCCACCAAATACAGGAGCTGTCGATGACAATACCGAACAGGGCTGGGGCTGGTAACCAGGCTAGAATAGAGGAGGATCAAACAATACATAACATTATATACAGGAGCTGAGGATGGCCATGCTGAATAGGGCTGGTAACCAGGCTAGAATAGAGGAGGATCACACAATACATAACATTATATACAGGAGCTGTCGATGGTCATGCCGAACAGGGCTGGGGCTGGTAACCAGGCTAGAATAGAGGAGGATCACACAATACATAACATTATATACAGGAGCTGAGGATGGCCATGCGGAATAGGGCTGGTAACCAGGCTATTATAATACAATAAGACGTAACTCTAAACATTAACACTGTTCATAGAAAATAACGGCATTTCAATATAGTTGTAATCCACTAGAGGGCACTGTAACACTGCATTGACGGATGATAAGGCAGGGTCATATCCTAGAAGGCGGGTCATATCCTAGAAGACGGGTCATATCCTAGAAGACGGGTCATATCCTAGAAACGGGTCATATCCTGGAAGATGGGTCATATCCTGGAAGACGGGTCATATCCTAGAAGATGGGTCATATCCTAGAAGACGGGTCATATCCTAGAAGACGGGTCATATCCTAGAAACGGGTCATATCCTGGAAGACGGGTCATATCCTGGAAGACGGGTCATATCCTAGAAGATGGGTCTCCTTAAAGACGGATCATATCCTAGAAGATGGGTCATATCCTGGAAGATGTGTCATATCCTTAAAGACGGGTCATATCCGAGAAGATGGGTCATATCCTGGAAGACGGGTCATATCCTAGAAGATGGGTCATATCCTGGAAGACGGATCATATCCTAGAAGACGGGTCATATCCTAGAAGACGGGTCATATCCTAGAAGACGGGTCATATCCTAGAAGACGGGTCATATCCTGGAAGACGGGTCATATCCTAGAAGACGGGTCATATCCTAGAAGACGGGTCATATCCTGGAAACGGGTCATATCCTAGAAGACGGGTCATATCCTAGAAGACGGGTCATATCCTAGAAGACGGGTCATATCCTGGAAGACGGGTCATATCTTAGAAGACGGGTCATATCCTAGAAGACGGGTCATATCCTAGAAGACGGGTCATATCCTGGAAACGGGTCATATCCTAGAAGACGGGTCATATCCTAGAAGACGGGTCATATCCTAGAAGACGGGTCATATCCTGGAAGACGGGTCATATCTTAGAAGACGGGTCATATCCTAGAAGACGGGTCATATCCTAGAAGACGGGTCATATCCTAGAAGACGGGTCATATCCTGGAAGACGGGTCATATCCTAGAAGACGGGTCATATCCTAGAAGACGCGTCATATCCTGGAAGACGGGTCATATCCTGGAAGACGGGTCATATCCTAGAAGACGGGTCATATCCTAGAAGACGGGTCATATCCTAGAAGACGGGTCATATCCTGGAAACGGGTCATATCCTAGAAACGGGTCATATCCTGGAGCGGTGGATTTGATTTATCATTGTATTCCATTGTGTGTTGCTTTAGGAACATCTGTCTATGTGAAGAAGATAAAAGAGTATACTTACCAAGCACTCTCATGAGCAAAAACTGGACTCCTATGGCAAAGGATTTATCTTCATGGGGAACAGTTCTGAAACAATTCAAGCAAAGTAATGAATTATAATGAACAATTAACTGAAATGACACTTTATCCAGCCATTATTTAGCTGAGGACCATCATATAGATGGGGTTGTGTGTTAGAGAGGGAGGACCATAATATAGATGGGGTTGTGTGTTAGGGAGGGAGGACCATAATATAGATGGGGTTGTGTGTTAGAGAGGGAGGACCATCATATTCACTACCGCTCAAAAGATTGGACACGCCGACTCATTCAAGGGTTTTTCTTTATTTTTACTATTTTCTACATTGTAGAATAAAAGTGAAGACATCAAAACTATGAATTAACACATATTGAATCATGTTAAACAAATCAAAATATATTTCATCATATAGACGGGGTTGTGTGTTAGGGAGGTTACCTGAGGACCATCATATAGATGGGGTTGTGTGTTAGAGAGGGAGGAATATCATATAGATGGGGTTGTGTGTTAGAGAGGGAGGACCATCATATAGATGGGGTTGTGTGTTAGGGAGGTTACCTGAGGACCATCATATAGATGGGGTTGTGTGTTAGAGAGGGAGGACCATCATATAGATGGGGTTGTGTGTTAGGGAGGTTACCTGAGGACCATCATATAGATGGGGTTGTGTGTTAGAGAGGGAGGACCATCATATAGATGGGTTTGTGTGTTAGGGAGGGAGGACCATCATATAGATGGGGTTGTGTGTTAGGGAGGGAGGACCATCATATAGATGGGGTTGTGTGTTAGGGAGGTTACCTGAGGACCATCATATAGATGGAGTTGTGTGTTAGAGAGGGAGGACCATCATATAGATGGGGTTGTGTGTTAGGGAGGGAGGACCATCATATAGATGGGGTTGTGTGTTAGGGAGGTTACCTGAGGACCATCATATAGATGGAGTTGTGTGTTAGAGAGGGAGGACCATCATATAGATGGGGTTGTGTGTTAGGGAGGGAGGACCATCATATAGATGGGGTTGTGTGTTAGAGAGGGAGGACCATCATATAGATGGGGTTGTGTGTTAGAGAGGGAGGACCATCATATAGATGGGTTTGTGTGTTAGGGAGGGAGGACCATCATATAGATGGGGTTGTGTGTTAGGGAGGGAGGACCATCATATAGATGGGGTTGTGTGTTAGGGAGGTTACCTGAGGACCATCATATAGATGGAGTTGTGTGTTAGAGAGGGAGGACCATCATATAGATGGGGTTGTGTGTTAGGGAGGGAGGACCATCATATAGATGGGGTTGTGTGTTAGAGAGGGAGGACCATCATATAGATGGGGTTGTGTGTTAGAGAGGGAGGACCATCACATAGATGGGGTTGTGTGTTAGGGAGGTTACCTGAGGACCATCATATAGATGGGGTTGTGTGTTAGAGAGGGAGGACCATCATATAGATGGGGTTGTGTGTTAGGGAGGTTACCTGAGGACCATCATATAGATGGGGTTGTGTGTTAGAGAGGGAGGACCATCATATAGATGGGGTTGTGTGTTAGGGAGGGAGGACCATCATATAGATGGGGTTGTGTGTTAGGGAGGGAGGACCATCATATAGATGGGGTTGTGTGTTAGGGAGGTTACCTGAGGACCATCATATAGATGGAGTTGTGTGTTAGAGAGGGAGGACCATCATATAGATGGGGTTGTGTGTTAGGGAGGGAGGACCATCATATAGATGGGGTTGTGTGTTAGAGAGGGAGGACCATCATATAGATGGGGTTGTGTGTTAGAGAGGGAGGACCATCACATAGATGGGGTTGTGTGTTAGGGAGGTTACCTGAGGACCATCACATAGATGGGGTTGTGTGTTAGGGAGGTTACCTGAGGACCATCATATAGATGGGGTTGTGTGTTAGAGAGGGAGGACCATCATATAGATGGCGTTGTGTGTTAGGGAGGTTACCTGAGGACCATCACATAGATGGGGTTGTGTGTTAGAGAGGTTACCTGAGAACCATCATATAGATGGGTTTGTGTGTTATGGAGGTTACCTGAGAACCATCATATAGATGGGGTTGTGTGTTAGGGAGGTTACCTGAGAACCATCATATAGATGGGGTTGTGTGTTAGGGAGGTTACCTGAGAACCATCATATAGATGGGGTTGTGTGTTAGGGAGGTTACCTGAGAACCATCATATAGATTGGGTTGTGTGTTAGGGAGGTTACCTGAGAACCATCATATAGATGGGGTTGTGTGTTAGAGAGGGAGGACCATCAAATAGATGGGGTTGTGTGTTAGGGAGGGAGAACCATCATATAGATGGGGTTGTGTGTTAGAGAGGTTACCTGAGGACCATCATATAGATGGGGTTGTGTGTTAGAGAGGGAGGACCATCATATAGATGGGGTTGTGTGTTAGAGAGGGAGGACCATCATATAGATGGGGTTGTGTGTTAGAGAGGGAGGACCATCATATAGATGGGGTTGTGTGTTAGAGAGGGAGGACCATCATATAGATGGGGTTGTGTGTTAGGGAGGGAGGACCATCATATAGATGGGGTTGTGTGTTAGAGAGGGAGGACCATCATATAGATGGGGTTGTTTGTTAGGGAGGTTACCTGAGGACCATCATATAGATGGGGTTGTGTGTTAGAGAGGTTACCTGAGGACCATCATATAGATGGGGTTGTGTGTTAGGGAGGGAGGACCATCATATAGATGGGGTTGTGTTAGGGAGGGAGGACCATCTTATAGATGGGGTTGTGTGTTAGAGAGGGAGGACCATCATATAGATGGGGTTGTGTTAGGGAGGGAGGACCATCATATAGATGGGGTTGTGTGTTAGGGAGGGAGGACCATCATATAGATGGGGTTGTGTGTTAGAGAGGGAGGACCATCATATAGATGGGGTTGTGTGTTAGAGAGGTTACCTGAGAACCATCATATAGATGGGGTTGTGTGTTAGAGAGGGAGGAATATCATATAGATGGGGTTGTGTGTTAGAGAGGGAGGAATATCATATAGATGGGGTTGTGTGTCAGAGAGGTTACCTGAGGACCATCATATAGATGGGGTTGTGTGTTAGAGAGGGAGGAATATCATATAGATGGGGTTGTGTGTTAGAGAGGGAGGACCATCATATAGATGGGGTTGTGTGTTAGGGAGGTTACCTGAGGACCATCATATAGATGGGGTTGTGTGTTAGAGAGGGAGGACCATCATATAGACGGGGTTGTGTGTTAGGGAGGTTACCTGAGGACCATCATATAGATGGGGTTGTGTGTTAGAGAGGGAGGACCATCATATAGATGGGGTTATGTGTTAGGGAGGGAGGACCATCATATAGATGGGGTTGTGTGTTAGGGAGGGAGGACCATCATATAGATGGGGTTGTGTGTTAGGGAGGGAGGACCATCATATAGATGGGGTTGTGTGTTAGGGAGGGAGGACCATCATATAGATGGGGTTGTGTGTTAGAGAGGTTACCTGAGGACCATCATATAGATGGAGTTGTGTGTTAGAGAGGGAGGACCATCATATAGATGGGGTTGTGTGTTAGGGAGGGAGGACCATCATATAGATGGGGTTGTGTGTTAGAGAGGGAGGACCATCATATAGATGGGGTTGTGTGTTAGAGAGGGAGGACCATCACATAGATGGGGTTGTGTGTTAGGGAGGTTACCTGAGGACCATCACATAGATGGGGTTGTGTGTTAGGGAGGTTACCTGAGGACCATCATATAGATGGGGTTGTGTGTTAGAGAGGGAGGACCATCATATAGATGGCGTTGTGTGTTAGGGAGGTTACCTGAGGACCATCACATAGATGGGGTTGTGTGTTAGAGAGGTTACCTGAGAACCATCATATAGATGGGGTTGTGTGTTATGGAGGTTACCTGAGAACCATCATATAGATGGGGTTGTGTGTTAGGGAGGTTACCTGAGAACCATCATATAGATGGGGTTGTGTGTTAGGGAGGTTACCTGAGAACCATCATATAGATGGGGTTGTGTGTTAGGGAGGTTACCTGAGAACCATCATATAGATTGGGTTGTGTGTTAGGGAGGTTACCTGAGAACCATCATATAGATGGGGTTGTGTGTTAGAGAGGGAGGACCATCAAATAGATGGGGTTGTGTGTTAGGGAGGGAGGACCATCATATAGATGGGGTTGTGTGTTAGAGAGGTTACCTGAGAACCATCATATAGATGGGGTTGTGTGTTAGGGAGGTTACCTGAGAACCATCATATAGATGGGGTTGTGTGTTAGGGAGGTTACCTGAGGACCATCATATAGATGGGGTTGTGTGTTAGAGAGGTTACCTGAGGACCATCATATAGATGGGGTTGTGTGTTAGGGAGGGAGGACCATCTTATAGATGGGGTTGTGTGTTAGAGAGGGAGGACCATCATATAGATGGGGTTGTGTTAGGGAGGGAGGACCATCATATAGATGGGGTTGTGTGTTAGGGAGGGAGGACCATCATATAGATGGGGTTGTGTGTTAGAGAGGGAGGACCATCATATAGATGGGGTTGTGTGTTAGGGAGGGAGGACCATCATATAGATGGGGTTGTGTGTTAGAGAGGGAGGACCATCATATAGATGGGGTTGTGTGTTAGAGAGGGAGGACCATCATATAGATGGGGTTGTGTGTTAGAGAGGTTACCTGAGAACCATCATATAGATGGGGTTGTGTGTCAGGGAGGCGATCAACCCAGCCAGAGAGATGAGGAACATGACAGGAAGCAGGAAGTGAGGACATTGGTTGGGGCAAGGACCGGGGCGGGCAGTACCCCCTCCACCACCCTGGCTGTAAGCTATACAGATACAGTCTGTGTACTTCTACACCAGAAGAAGAAGAACACAGAAGACACCATTGTCAATATATAAAGATAGACAACATATACAAGTATGCCATACATTTCTCAGATTCAAGAAGCAAAATGTACAAAATGACTTGTTTTCATTAAGACAACGGCTAAATTGTGAACGATTGATAACCTATACTGATTTGAAAGTACTGTAATTACAGTTAACTCTTGGTCTGAATTGAAGTCTAACTAATTCAACTAGTCAACATAATGGCCATGCATTGACTATTATATACACCAAGTCGAGTCAATATAACTATTAGCATTGCCACAGTCCTCCTGCTTGTGGATTACACTACTACTGCAACATCTACAAGTGGTTTAACTCCACTTAAAACACTTCCTGTGTCCCAGGGCCGATTACAGATGGATTGGACTGGCCCATTGATTGTTAACCATCCATATCGTGTCCCTGTACTGTAGGTAGAGACTGTAGCACACAGTCAGACACATAGCGCTATGTCTGGCTGGCTGCCTTTGCTGACCAATACACTCTCCTAAACTGGGTTTAATCAGTTTAAACGGTTGAAGATTTAGACCGTACAGATGTAGGATCTTAATTTGACCAGTTTCTTACAGTAGGAGAATACCAGGACATGGCGGTAACAGGAAAATGTGAATTATTTTGTGGATTATAATTCATGGACATTTTTGTAACGGGTTTAATGCGTTTTTTTTGTTAAGGCAAATCAAGTCCGACATCTTTTAAGGGGAAACTTTAGAAGCTTTTATAAACCTTGACGCTACAATCAGCGGTGGAAACATACTCCAGTAGAAGTAAAGATAGAAAATGACTCAAGTGAAAGTCACCCAGTAAAATAATACTTGAGTAAAAGTCCAAAAGTTTTTGGTTTTTAACATACTTAAGTATCAAACGTAAATGTAATTGCTAAAACATACTTAAGTATCAAACGTAAATGTATAAATCATTTAAAATTCCGTATATTAAGCAGTAAAGACGGCACCATTTCTTGTTTTCTTAATTTACGGCTAGCCAGGGGCACACTTCAACACTCAGACATCATTTACAAACAAAGTATGTGTTTAGTGAGTCCGCCTAGATCAGAGGCAGTAGAGATGACCAGGGATGTTCTCTTGATACCTGTGTGAATTAGACCTTATTCCTGTCCTGCTAAACATTCAAAATGTAACGAGTACTTTTGGGTGTCAGGGGAAAATGTACGGAGTAAAAAAGTACATTATTTTCTTTAGGAATGTTGTGAAGTTAAAGTTGTCAAAAATATAAATAGTAATGTAAAGTACAGTTACCCCCAAAAAATGACTTAAGTAGTACTCTACACGACTGACTACACGTTTGCATTTCCTGCTGTACAGGACATTTACTGGATGATCAAATTAAGACCCTACATCTGTAACATTACCATTTGTTCAGTCATGCCACACTACTTCCCTAACTTCATTCTGACGTGTCTTTTATGCAAATCAAAGCAGATAAATGTGCACTCATCAGAAGCCTGAGATTAAATGGCCACCTACCAGAACCCTGAATTTGTTCTTGGGGTCTTTGGTGTACTCCTTGCAGCCTGCGTGGCAGGGAGACAGGTACTCAGTGTTGTCTGATCCACACACTGGGTTAAAGGAGTCATCAGGACAGGAGCAGTTGGAATAACAGGTGGCCAGAAACCTGTAGGGGGGGGGAGAAGATGTTTAGAGAATGGTTTAGTGTGTCACAATAGAGTTATACCCGATATCCGCATTATTGTGCTGAGCTGGCTCAGATATTGTCTTTTCATATGGACCTTTCCAGCACAGTTCCAGGAACTGTGGTGAATATCTAAGCAGGCCAGATGAGTACAAGGCTAGCTAGGCTTGGTTCAGCTCGGCTCAGCTCAATAGTGTGAAAAGGGCTCTGGGTGAGTTAAGTTCATCAGTAGAGCTCTGGGTGAGTTAAGTTCATCAGTAGAGCTCTGGGTGGAGTTAAGTTAATCAGTAGAGCTCTGGGTGGAGTTAAGTTCATCAGTAGAGCTCTGGGTGGAGTTAAGTTCATCAGTAGAGCTCTGGGTGAGTTAAGTTCATCAGTAGAGCTCTGGGTGAGTTAAGTTCATCAGTAGAGCTCTGGGTGAGTTAAGTTCATCAGTAGAGCTCTGGGTGAGTTAAGTTCATCAGTAGAGCTCTGGGTGAGTTAAATTCATCAGTAGAGCTCTGGGTGAGTTAAGTTCACCAGTAGAGCTCTGGGTGAGTTAAGTTCATCAGTAGAGCTCTGGGTGAGTTAAGTTCATCAGTAGAGCTCTGGGTGAGTTAAGTTCATCAGTAGAGCTCTGGGTGGAGTTAAGTTCATCAGTAGAGCTCTGGGTGAGTTAAGTTCATCAGTAGAGCTCTGGGTGAGTTAAGTTCATCAGTAGAGCTCTGGGTGAGTTAAGTTCATCAGTAGAGCTCTGGGTGAGTTAAGTTCATCAGTAGAGCTCTGGGTGAGTTAAGTTCATCAGTAGAGCTCTGAGTGAGTTAAGTTCATCAGTAGAGCTCTGGGTGGAGTTAAGTTCATCAGTAGAGCTCTGGGTGGAGTTAAGTTCATCAGTAGAGCTCTGGGTGAGTTAAGTTTATCAGTAGAGCTCTGGGTGAGTTAAGTTCATCAGTAGAGCTCTGGGTGGAATTAAGTTAATCAGTAGAGCTCTGGGTGAGTTAAGTTCATCAGTAGAGCTCTGGGTGAGTTAAGTTCATCAGTAGAGCTCTGGGTGAGTTAAATTCATCAGTAGAGCTCTGGGTGAGTTACGTTCATCAGTAGAGCTCTGGGTGAGTTAAGTTCATCAGTAGAGCTCAGTGCCAAACCACATAACAGAAGACAACCGAGATATGGGGTTATGGGGTAAAGACCAGGGTTCCTGTTAATGTTATCTGTTGTTCATTAGCCTCTGTTTGGTGTTGTACTGTAGTAACAACATCTCTAGTTGTTTGGGTTCACCAGTGGCACAGCTCCAAACAGTAGCCTTGTCTTAGTGTCCACAAGTGGCTAGTTAATTAACGGTGTCTTCTGTGTAATATCAAGAGGTAAGCTAAATTAAGTTAATTGTCCTCAAGACCGGACAATAATGTAACTGATGGGGCTTGTGCAAGTGTTTCACCAAACTCTTTTTTTTTGTACAAATAATTAAAATGCTTCTGTCTTCTAGTCCTCATGACCGCTCTAGAACTCCATGTATTTAAACACCTTCAAAACATCAACTGTCAAAACTACAGAGACAGTAACACAGCCTCCCCAAAATGACAAACTACAAACAACATACACATCAACAACAGCCCAATCAGCCAGCACAGGGCCCAATCACCAGAGTTACATGGCCCAATCAACCAGAGTTACATGGCCCAAACAGCCAGGACAGGGCCCAATCAACCAGTGCTACATGGCCCAATCAACCAGGACACGGCCCAATCAACCAGGACACGGCCCAATCAACCAGGACACGGCCCAATCAACCAGTGCTACATGGCCCAATCAACCAGGACATGGCCCAATCCACCAGGACATGGCCCAATCAACCAGGACACGGCCCAATCAACCAGGACAC
This sequence comes from Oncorhynchus mykiss, assembly GCF_057628025.1. Taxonomy (NCBI): domain Eukaryota; kingdom Metazoa; phylum Chordata; class Actinopteri; order Salmoniformes; family Salmonidae; genus Oncorhynchus; species Oncorhynchus mykiss. The sequence continues at coordinate 93,911,330 of NC_143026.1, read as the reverse complement.
GGCCCAATCAACCAGTGCTACATGGCCCAATCAACCAGGACACGGCCCAAACCACCAGGACATGGCCCAATCCACCAGGACATGGCCCAATCAACCAGGACACAGCCCAATCAACCAGTGCTACATGGCCCAATCAACCAGGACACGGCCCAATCAACCAGTGCTACATGGCCCAATCAATCAGGACATGGCCCAATCCACCAGGACATGGCCCAATCAACCAGGACACGGCCCAATCAACCAGGACACGGCCCAATCAACCAGGACACGGCCCAATCAACCAGGACACGGCCCAATCAACCAGGACACGGCCCAATCAACCAGGACACGGCCCAATCAACCAGGACACGGCCCAATCAACCAGGACATGGCCCAATCAACCAGGACACAGCCCAATCCACCAGGACACAGCCCAATCAACCAGTGCTACATGGCCCAATCGGTCAGTGCTACATGATCCAAACAACCAGGACAAGGCCCTCCAAATATGTAACTGTTTGGCAAAGATGCAGATCCCTTCTCTGACTCACCCATTGGGTGTGTAGTTGACCTCCGCCACCCTCTGTGTGGGGCAGCCCATGAAGAAGAGAGGGATGATGAGGAGAACAGAGATGGTGAGCATGGCGACAGAAAAACGAGGGATGGTCTTCAGAGAGAGACCGGTCCTCTTCATGATGACTCCGCCCACCAGCATCCCCACGGCAACGGACGGAAGGTTCACCGCACCTGAGGGAGAAGACAAGATTTTTGAGAGCAGAATAGATTTAAAAACGTTCTCCACAGTATGTATCTGTATACTTGTCTCTTTGTATCTGTATCGATCTCTACATACAGAACTACAAAGACAGAGATAGTCTGAAAGAGTGCATAGCGAGCTGATTTGTCTTCACTGAAAGACACGATCAACTTAATTGTCTCAGGCATACAAACGCTAGCCTGGTTGCCAGTCTATGATTAGCTATTACATTGTACAAGACACAGAGTACAAGGAGTGGAATGTTACAGAGACTGATACCGGCGGCAGGGTAGCCTAGTTAGAGCGTTGGACTAGTAACCGGAAGGTTGCAAGTTCAAATCCCCGAGTTGACAAGGTACAAAATCTGTCATTCTGCCCGTGAACAGGCAGTTAAACCACTGTTCCTAGGCCGTCATTGAAAATAAGAATTTGTTCTTAACTGACTTGTTTAGGTAAAAAAAAAAAAAAAAAAACACTGAATATACCCAGATCAGAGCTGAAAACGTGTGGCCAGACAGCATTTGCCTCAATACTTTTCAATCCGTTATGGTGCCGCCGTACCATTTTCCAAAAGCAGCAGCACCAAACGCGTTTACCAGACATTTATTAGTTCACGTCATAGAAAAAAAAAACATAGAAATAAAATTGCAATTGATAAGAAGGCAGCCGTCTCTTACTGAACAAGTTGACGTTTACGTACCTCCGCCAATTTCAGCCCCGTTGTTTTGGTCTAGTGAATACAACCTGGGATTTCACACGTTTCTTTTTGTCATTGGCCTACACACAATACCCCAGCAATTCAAAGTGTACAGTGCCTTGCTAAAGTTTTCATCCCCCTTGGCGTTTTTCAATGGATTTTTATTTGGATTTCATGTAATGGACATACACAAAATAGTCCCAGTTGGTGAAGTGAAATGTAAAAACAAACAAATAAAACCTGAAAAGTGGTGAGTGCATATGTACCCCCTTTGCTATGAAGCCCCTAAATAAGATCTGGTGCAACCAATTGCCTTCAGAAGTCACATAATTAGTTAAATAAAGTCCACCTGTGTGCTAAGTGTCACGTGATCTCAGTATATATACACCTGTTCTGAAAAGCCCCAGAGTTTCCAACACCACTAAGCAAGGGGCACCAGTAAGCAAGCGGCACCATGAAGACCAAGGATCTCTCCAAACAGGTCAGGGACAAAGTTGTGGGGAAGTACAGATCAGGGTTGGGTTATAAAAAAATATCAGAAACTTTGAACATCCCACGGAGCACCATTAAATCCATTTTTAAAAAATGGAAAGAATATGGCACCACAACAAACCTGTCAAGAGAGGGTCACCCACCAAAACTCACAGACCAGGCAAGGAGGGCATTAATCAGAGAGGCAACAACGAGACCAAAGATAACCCTGAAGGAGCTGCAAAGCTCCACAGCGGAGATTGGAGTATCTGTCCATAGGACCACTTTAAGCTGTACACTCCACAGAGCTGGGCTTTACGGAAGAGTGGACAGAAAAAAGCCATTGCTTAAAGAAAAAAACAAGAAAACACGTTTGGTGTTCACTAAATGGCATGTGGGAGACTCCCATAACATATGGAAGAAGGTACTCTGGTCAGATGAGACTAAAATGTAGCTTTTTGGCCATCAAGGAAAACACTATGTTTGGCGCAAACCCAACACCTCTCATCACCCCGAGAAAACCATCCCCACAGTGAAGCGTGGTGGTGACAGCATCATGCTGTTTTTCATCGGCAGGGACTGGGAAACTGGCCAGAATTGAAGGAATGATGGATGGCGCTAAATACAGGGATATTTTTTAGGGAAATCTGTTTCAGTCTTCCAGCAGGACAATGACCCTAAGCATACTGCTAAAGCAACACTCGAGTGGTTTAAGAGGAAACATTTAAATGACTTGGAATGGCCTAGTCAAAGCCCAGACCTCAATCCAATTGAGAATCTGTGGTATGCCTTAAAGATTGCTGTACACCAGCAGGAACCCATCCAACTTGAAGGAGCTGGAACAGTTTTGCCTTGAAGAATGGGCAAAAATCCCAATGACTAGATGTGCCAAGCTTATAGAGACATACCCCAAGAGACTTGCAGCTGTAATTGCTGCAAAAGCAGTCTCTAGAAAGTATTGACTTGGGGGGGGGGGGGGAATATTTATGCACGCTCAAGCTTTCTGTTTTCTTGTCTTATTTCTTGTTTGTTTCACAATTGTTTCAATCTTCAAAGTGGTAGGTATGTTATGTAAATCAAATTATACAACCCCCCCCAAAAAAATATTTTATAATTACAGTTTTTAAGGCAACAAAATAGGAAAAATGCCAAGGGGGTGAATACTTTCGCAAGCCATGGTAATCATGTTTTCAAAATTAAAATTAAAAGCTGAAACGTCTTGAGTCAATAAGTATTCATCCCCTTTGTTATGGCAATCCTAAATCATTTCAGGAGTAAAAATGGACTCACTCAATAACAGTGTTAAACATGATTTTTTTTTGAACGACTACCTCATCTCTGCACACATACAATTATCTGTAAATCTCCCTCAGTCGAGCAGTAACTTTCAAACACAGCTGTGACTCAACAAAATGTGGAATACGTCATGGGGTATGAATACTTTCTGAAGGCACTGTATGTGTTAATAAAAGCGGGCACATCGTGCACCACTCCCTAGCATTCTTCTTGCCAATGTCCAGTCTCTTGACAACAAGGTTGATGAAATCCGAGCAAGGGTAGCATTCCAGAGGGACATCAGAGACTGTAACGTTCTTTGCTTCACGGAAACGTGGCTCACTGGAGAGACTCTATCCGAAGCGGTGCAGCCAACGGGTTTCTCCACACATCGCGCAGACAGAAACAAACAACTTTCTGGTAAGAAGAGGGGCGGGGGCGTATGCCTTATGACTAACGTGACATGGTGTGATGAAAGAAACATACAGGAACTCAAATCCTTCTGTTCACCTGATTTAGAATTCCTCACAATCAAATGTAGACCGCATTATCTACCAAGAGAATTCTCTTCGATTATAATCACAGCCGTATACATCCCCCCCCCCAAGCAGACACATCGATGGCTCTGAACGAACTTTATTTAACTCTTTGCAAACTGGAAACCATTCATCCGGAGGCTGCATTCATTGTAGCTGGGGATTTTAACAAGGCTAATCTGAAAACAAGACTCCCTAAATTTTATCAGCATATCGATTGCGCAACCAGGGGTGGAAAGACCTTGGATCATTGTTACTCTAACTTCCGCGACGCATATAAGGCCCTGCCCCGCCCCCCTTTCGGAAAAGCTGACCACGACTCCATTTTGTTGATCCCTGCCTACAGACAGAAACTAAAACAAGAGGCTCCCACGCTGAGGTCTGTCCAACGCTGGTCCGACCAAGCTGACTCCACACTCCAAGACTGCTTCCACCACGTGGACTGGGACATGTTTCGTATTGCGTCAGACAACAACATTGACGAATACGCTGATTCGGTGTGTGAGTTCATTAGAACGTGCGTTGAAGATGTCGTTCCCATAGCAACGATTAAAACATTCCCTAACCAGAAACCGTGGATTGATGGCAGCATTCGCGTGAAACTGAAAGCGCGAACCACTGCTTTTAATCAGGGGAAGGTGTCTGGTAACATGACCGAATACAAACAGTGCAGCTATTCCCTCCGCAAGGCTATCAAACAAGCTAAGCGTCAGTACAGAGACAAAGTAGAATCTCAATTCAACGGCTCAGACACAAGAGGCATGTGGCAGGGTCTACAGTCAATCACGGACTACAGGAAGAAATCCAGCCCAGTCACGGACCAGGATGTCCTGCTCCCAGGCAGACTAAACAACTTTTTTGCCCGCTTTGAGGACAATACAGTGCCACTGACACGGCCGGCAACGAAAACATGCGGTCTCTCCTTCACTGCAGCCGAGGTGAGTAAGACATTTAAACGTGTTAACCCTCGCAAGGCTGCAGGCCCAGACGGCATCCCCAGCCGCGCCCTCAGAGCATGCGCAGACCAGCTGGCCGGTGTGTTTACGGACATATTCAATCAATCCCTATACCAGTCTGCTGTTCCCACATGCTTCAAGAGGGCCACCATTGTTCCTGTTCCCAAGAAAGCTAAGGTAACTGAGCTAAACGACTACCGCCCCGTAGCACTCACTTCCGTCATCATGAAGTGCTTTGAGAGACTAGTCAAGGACCATATCACCTCCACCCTACCTGACACCCTAGACCCACTCCAATTTGCTTACCGCCCAAATAGGTCCACAGACGATGCAATCTCAACCACACTGCACACCGCCCTAACCCATCTGGACAAGAGGAATACCTATGTGAGAATGCTGTTCATTGACTACAGCTCGGCATTCAACACCATAGTACCCTCCAAGCTCGTCATCAAGCTCGAGACCCTGGGTCTCGACCCCGCCCTGTGCAACTGGGTACTGGACTTCCTGACGGGCCGCCCCCAGGTGGTGAGGGTAGGCAACAACATCTCCTCCCCGCTGATCCTCAACACTGGGGCCCCACAAGGGTGCGTTCTGAGCCCTCTCCTGTACTCCCTGTTCACCCACGACTGCGTGGCCACACACGCCTCCAACTCAATCATCAAGTTTGCGGACGACACAACAGTGGTAGGCTTGATTACCAACAACGACGAGACGGCCTACAGGGAGGAGGTGAGGGCCCTCGGAGTGTGGTGTCAGGAAAATAACCTCACACTCAACGTCAACAAAACTAAGGAGATGATTGTGGACTTCAGGAAACAGCAGAGGGAACACCCCCCTATCCACATCGATGGAACAGTAGTGGAGAGGGTAGCAAGTTTTAAGTTCCTCGGCATACACATCACAGACAAACTGAATTGGTCCACTCACACAGACAGCATTGTGAAGAAGGCGCAGCAGCGCCTCTTCAACCTCAGGAGGCTGAAGAAATTTGGCTTGTCACCAAAAGCACTCACAAACTTCTACAGATGCACAATCGAGAGCATCCTGGCGGGCTGTATCACCGCCTGGTACGGCAACTGCTCCGCCCTCAACCGTAAGGCTCTCCAGAGGGTGGTGAGGTCTGCACAACGCATCACCGGGGGCAAACTACCTGCCCTCCAGGACACCTACACCACCCGATGTCACAGGAAGGCCATAAAGATCATCAAGGACATCAACCACCCGAGCCACTGCCTGTTCACCCCGCTATCATCCAGAAGGCGAGGTCAGTACAGGTGCATCAAAGCTGGGACCGAGAGACTGAAAAACAGCTTCTATCTCAAGGCCATCAGACTGTTAAACAGCCACCACTAACATTGAGTGGCTGCTGTCAACACACTGACACTGACTCAACTCCAGCCACTTTAATAATGGGAATTGATGGGAAATGATGTAAATATATCACTAGCCACTTTAAACAATGCTACCTTATATAATGTTACTTACCCTACATTATTCATCTCATATGCATACGTATATACTGTACTCTATATCATCGACTGTATCCTTATGTAATACATGTATCACTAGCCACTTTAAACTATGCCACTTTGTTTACATACTCATCTCATTTGTACATACTGTACTCGATACCATCTACTGTATCTTGCCTATGCTGCTCTGTACCATCACTCATTCATATATCCTTATGTACATATTCTTTATCCCCTTACACTGTGTACAAGACAGTAGTTTTGGAATTGTTAGTTAGATTACTTGTTGGTTATTACTGCATTGTCGGAACTAGAAGCACAAGCATTTCGCTACACTCGCATTAACATCTGCTAACCATGTGTATGTGACAAATAAAATTTGATTTGATTTGATTTGATTTGAAAAGCAGTTTAGCCGTCCTCTAAAACTAACTAGATTGATCCAATCTACAGCTAGCTCACAAAACTACTAACGTTAGCTTTAGTAGCGTAGCTAGATAGCTAGCTGGCTAACATTAGCTGACCAGATTGATGCAATCATGTAGCCAGCAGCTAACGTTAATAACGTAGACTCAACTGAATAAATGTGTTTGGCACAGGATAAAGAGTATGAAATGATCTGTTGCTTCTACCGAAGGCATACTGTTCCTGGAAAGGTTAGTCAGTCAGTTTGTTAGTCCGGTAATGTTGGCATATTATTTCCACTGCTGGTGATTATTCACAAATGTTTGTGGTGCAAAAGTACAGATTCTACAACTTCCGTCACAGAGCGGTCTACACAGATACTGTGAACACGTGGTAGTTTGAAGGGTTTGATCCACCTTAGGCCAGGAGTGTTTTCCAATTCACACCCCAAAGCCATATAGTCATAGGACAGATGAAAAGGGAAGCTATATATATATATGTATATAATAAGAATATGTTGTAATAATAATATACCTGAACAGGTCATGAGATCAGGAAAAACTCCAGGCCCCAAAAAAGACAATAATGAATTTTTACACACCACTTTTGAACCTGTGGTGCCTGTGGTAACTGTGGTGCCTGTGGTAACTGTCGTGCCTGTGGTGCAACCTCTGTCCCAGACTATACTGCTGATCCCACAGTAAATACACATAGATGAATGCTGAGACAGGACTAGACACCAGATATAATACGGTCAAAGCTCACTCTCTACCAGCATCCTTAGATAGCCTTTCAACACCACAACAGTCGTCATTCATCCACAACTACAGTACGTTAAACTCTTTGACGTAAACCATTATCATAACAAGCCCAAGTGAAGAACAGAGATCTGTGTCTTCATCTCCATGCCAACTGTAACCCATGCCAACTGTAACCCATGCCAACTATCAATACCAGCCGTAGAGTAGGGTAAAGAGCGAGTAGGATCAGATTCACCATACTTAATCTGTTTCACATAGTGGATCAATAAGGAAACACATACATCATTGATCTATGGGGCGGCACGTAGCCTAGTGGTTAGAGCGCTGGGGCGGCAGGAAGCCTAGTGGTTAGAGCGTTGGGGCGGCAGGTAGCCTAGTGGTTAGAGCGTTGGGGCGGCAGGAAGCCTAGTGGTTAGAGCGTTGGGGCGGCAGGAAGCCTAGTGGTTAGAGCGTTGGGACGGCAGGAAGTCTAGTGGTTAGAGCGTTGGGGCGGCAGAAAGCCTAGTGGTTAGAGCGTTGGGGCGGCAGGAAGCCTAGTGGTTAGAGCGTTGGGGCTGCTGGAAGCCTAGTGGTTAGAGCGTTGGGGCGGCAGGAAGCCTAGTGGTTAGAGCGTTGGGGCTGCAGGAAGCCTAGTGGGTAGAGCGTTGGGGCGGCAGGAAGCCTAGTGGTTAGAGCGTTGGGGCGGCAGGAAGCCTAGTGGTTAGAGCGTTGGCAGTTAACACACTGTTCCCCGGGCGCCGAAGATGTGGATGTCGATTAAGGCAACATCCCCCCCCCCCCCCACCCTCTCTGACTCAGAGGACTTGGGATAAATGTTGTACCCCCATTTCATCTGTTCCACAAAGATGTGGTGAAGGGGTTTGATTGAACGCAGACCGTTCCATTGCTCAGATTGGAGCACATTCAACAAATCTGATTTAACAAAGTGGATATTTGTAAAAATCCGTCATGATTTATGTGTTGTAACAGACCCACCATGTGGTTACTGGAGTCTTGTATTGGATATATTTGTCTGTTTTTTTGCTGTTTTACAATTAGAAGTTGTTTATTTTTCATGTCTAGAAGAACTGACTGCTAAATGTTAACTGATTAGCATAGCTAGCATACACAAAATCAGAAGAGGAGGTAGTCAGTCTTTTTTAAATATATTTTTATTTAACTGCAATGCAGTTGATTGGTGACAATGACATGTGTTGGGGTTGACATCCATCCATACATTATACTCCGATTTTTACCTCAAAATAGTGTGAATCAAACGTATAAAAAAATGGCCTAAAATGTAGATTAATTTAGCTGGGAAGAAATGAGGAGATTCAAGATGTTTCCCCCACATTGTTTTGGTACATAGTGTGTGTGTGTGTGTGTGTGTGTGTGTGTGTGTGTGTGTGTGTGTGTGTGTGTGTGTGTGTGTGTGTGTGTGTGTGTGTGTGTGTGTGTGTGTGTGTGTGTACGCAGGCCTGCGTAGGACAAAGCAGCTAACGAGGCACTGCTCTGTCAGCTGTCGTAGGCAGCCTTGCTGTCTGGAGAAGAGGGGTCCTTTTATGTTTCCATATATCCATGTGTGAATTCTTCTCAACAGTAATGTGACTTTGTGGATTCAAATAAAGTATTTAAAATGTGTGTCTCTCTGTTTGTCTGTGTGGTGAGTATTTTGTGCTCCCGAGTGGCGCAGTGGTCTAAACGCACTGCAAGAGGTGTCACTACAGTCCCTGGAACTGACCTATGAGGAGACAGTGGTACTGTACTGACCTATGAGGAGGCAGTGGAACTGTATTGACCTATGAGGAGGCAGTGGTACTGTACTGACCTATGAGGAGGCAGTGGAACTGTACTGACCTATGAGGAAGCAGTGGTACTGTACTGACCTATGAGCAGGCAGTAGAACTGACCTATGAGGAGGCAGTGGTACTGTACTGACCTATGAGGAGGCAGTGGAACTGTACTGACCTATGAGGAGGCAGTGGAACTGTACTGACCTATGAGCAGACAGTGGTACTGTACTGACCTATGAGCAGGCAGTTGTACTGTACTGACCTATGAGCAGACAGTGGTACTGTACTGACCTATGAGCAGACATTTGTACTGTACTGACCTATGAGCAGGTTGCTGTAAGCGGTGGTCGTACTGTACTGTCTCTCCAGGAACTTGGTGAGGAAGGTGGCGAGGCCAGCGATGACTGAAGAGAAACAGCACTGAGACAGAACCAACAGCAGGAACAGGGGACTGAGGAGGAGACGGACAAACAGCCTGGGGAACACTGGGGTGAGAGGAACAGAAGAGGACAGACAGACACATAAACACACACACAGACGTACACAAATAAATTAGTCAGTTCACTAAGAAATACTGTAGCTACCAGGCAGATTCTCTGTGAACTTCTATAAAACACACAATACAAGTGTAAAATTCAAGTGTGAAACAAGTTTCTCAAAACAATGGTCAGAGGGACCGGTACAAACAACAGTGACTACATCTCCTAGCGATGGAAAGGTTGAGCTGTGTTGTTGTAATCATGCCTGTCAGCAATATTTACAAATGTGTTAGTCGATCAGCCAATGGCTGGTGTGTGTGTGTGTGTGTGTGTGTGTGTGTGTGTGTGTGTGTGTGTGTGTGTGTGTGTGTGTGTGTGTGTGAGTGTGTGTGTGTTTTTTGTGTGTGTGTGTGTGTGTGTGTGTGTGTGTGTGTGTGTGTGTGTGTGTGTGTGTGTGAGTGTGTGTGTGTGTGTGTGTGTGTGTGTGTGTGTGTGTGTGAGTGTGTGTGTGTGTGTGTGTGTGTGTGTGTGTGTGTGTGTGTGTGTGTGTGTGTGTGTGTGTGTGTGTGTGTGTGTGTGTAGAGGACTTACTCTTCAGGAAATCAAGCATTGAGAAGTCTGGCCTTTTGGAGTCTTCAGTCTGAATGGCAGCTTCAGTTCCACTCTGCAAGGAAATAATACATTCAGGTTTAAGTATGGCAGAAACAACGCATGCATAATTTGAGCTTTTATTTTGGAAAACAAATAGTTTCAGAGGGGTGACGAAAGCAAAAGAGAAGCAGTTTTTATTTCATTATTCAAAATGTTTTATAGAGAGACAGAGAGACAGAGAGAGAGAGAGAGAGAGAGAGAGTCTTGATATATACGAGTACACCCCCTGGACAGGACACTACAGTCGTGGCCAAAGTTTTGAGAAGGACACACATTAATTTCCACAAAGTTTGCTACTCCAGTGTCTTTAGATATTTTTGTCAGATGTTACTATGGAATACTGAAGTATAATTACAAGCAATTCATAAGTGTCAAAGGCTTTTATTGACAATTACATGAAGTTGATGCAAAGAGTCAATATTTGCAGTGTTGACCCTTCTTTTTCAAGACCTCTGCAATCCGCCCTGGCATTCTGTCAATTAACTTCTGGGCCACATCCTGACTGATGGCAGCCCATTCTTGCATAATCAATACTTGGAGTTTGTCAGAATTTGTGGGTTTTTGTTTGTCCACCCGCCTCTTGAGGATTGACCACAAGTTCTCAATGGGATTAAGGTCTGGGGAGTTTCCTGGCCAAGGACCCAAAATATCAATGTTTTATTCCCCGAGCCACTTAGTTATCACTTTTGCCTTATGGCAAGGTGCTCCATCATGCTGGAAAAGGCATTGTTCGTCACCAAACTGTTCCTGGATGGTTGGAAGAAGTTGCTCTTGGAGGATGTGTTGGTACCATTCTTTATTCATGGCTGTGTTCTTAGTCAAAATTGTGAGTGAGCCCACTCCCTTGGCTGAGAAGCAACCCCACACATGAATGGTCTCAGGATGCTTTACTGTTGGCATGACACAGGACTGATGGTAGCGCTCACCTTGTCTTCTCCGGACAAGCTTTATTCCGGATGGCCCAAACAATCGGAAAGGGGATTCATCAGAGAAAATGACTACCCAGGTCCTCAGCAGTCCAATCCCAGTACCTTTTGCAGAATATCAGTCTGTCCCTGATGTTTTTCCTGGAGAGAAGTGACTTCTTTGCTGCCCTTCTTGACACCAGGCCATCCTCCAAAAGTCTTCACCTCACTGTGCGTGCAGATGCACTCACACCTGCCTGCTGCCATTCCTGAGCAATCCCACAGCTGAATCAACTTTAGGAGACGGTCCTGGCGCTTGCTGGACTTTCTTGGGCACCCTGAAGCCTTCTTCACAACAATTGAACCGCTCTCCTTGAAGTTATTGATGATCTGATAAATGTTTGATTTAGGTGCAATCTTACTGGCAGCAATATTCTTGCCTGTGAAGCCCTTTTTGTGCAAAGCAATGATGACGGCATGTGTTTCCTTGCAGGTAACCATGGTTGACAGAGGAAGAACAATGATTCCAAGCACCACCCTCCTTTTGAAGCTTCCAGTCTGTTATTCGAACTCAATCAGCATGACAGAGTGATCTCCAGCCTTGTCCTCGTCAACACTCACACCTGTGTTAACGTGAGAATCACTGACATGATGTCAGCTGGTCCTTTTGTGGCAGGGCTGAAATGCAGTGGAAATGTTTTTGGGGGGGATTCAGTTCATTGTCATGGAAAAGAGGGACTTTGCAATTCATGTGATCACTCTTCATAACATTCTGGAGTATATGCAAATTGCCTTCAAACAACCTGAGGCAGCAGACTTTGTGAAAATTAATATTTGTGTCATTCTCAAAACTTTTGGCCAAGACTGTAGTCTATCTCCTGTTCCTGTAAAGAAACAGCTTGATGCAGCAGGACACCCCCTGGACAGGACATTAGTCTATCTTCTGTTTCTGTAGTGAGGCAGCTTGATGTACCAGGACACCCCCTGGACAGGACACTAGTCTATCTCCTGTTTCTGTAGTGAGGCAGCTTGATGTACCAGGACACCCCCTGGACAGGACACTAGTCTATCTCCTGTTTCTGTAGTGAGACAGCTTGATATACCAGGACACCCCCTGGACAGGACACTAGTCTATCTCCTGTTTCTGTAGTGAGGCAGCTTGATGTACCAGGACACCCCCTGGACAGGACACTAGTCTTTCTCCTGTTTCTGTAGTGAGACAGCTTGATATACCAGGACACCCCCTGGACAGGACACTAGTCTATCTCCTGTTTCTGTAGTGAGACAGCTTGATATACCAGGACACCCCCTGGACAGGACACTAGTCTATCTCCTGTTTCTGTAGTGAGACAGCTTGATATACCAGTACACCCCCTGGACAGGACACTAGTCTATCTCCTGTTTCTGTAGTGAGGCAGCTTGATGTCCCAGTACACCCCCTGGACAGGACACTAGTCTATCTCCTGTTTCTGATGTACCAGGACACCCCCTGGACAGGACACTAGTCTATCTCCTGTTTCTGTAGTGAGACAGCTTGATGTACCAGTACACCCCCTGGACAGGACACTAGTCTATCTCCTGATACTGTAGTGAGGCAGCTTGATGTCCCAGTACACCCCCTGGACAGGACACTAGTCTATATCCTGTTTCTGTAGTGAGACAGCTTGATGTACCAGTACACCCCCTGGACAGGACACTAGTCTATCTCCTGTTTCTGTAGTGAGACAGCTTGATGTACCAGTACACCCCCAGGACAGGACATTAGTATATCTCCTGTTTCTGTAGTGAGGCAGCTTGATGTACAGTACACCCACTGGACAGGACACTAGTCTATCTCCTGTTTCTGTAGTGAGGCAGCTTGATGTACAGTACACCCCCTGGACAGGACACTAGTCTATCTCCTGTTTCTGATGTACCAGGACACCCCCTGGACAGGACACTAGTCTATCTCCTGTTTCTGTAGTGAGACAGCTTGATGTACCAGGACACCCCTGGACAGGACACTAGTCTATCTCCTGTTTCTGATGTACCAGTACACCCCCTGGACAGAACACTAGTCTAGGCCCTGCTTTGTGTTACAGGTCTACAGTAACACTCATTTGCACTACTGGCTCCACACCAGAAGAGGTCAGTAATAACCTGAGAATAATTTACCCAGAAAATATTTCCTTTTAAACTGTAGGTATTTCAAGTCATTCAATATAATGACACACGACGATAGATATTATTATTAGCGTCTGGGCCCTGGTCTTACAACCTGAGGAAGATAGTATTGTGAGAAGGGGAATTATTAAGTAAACTAGCATAGCAATGCTCATTGGTTTGGGGAATGTTTTTTGATTCTCAAGGGAATTTTAGTAACACCTTATGTGACACGTACCAACATACAGACTTTATGAAACATTCATAAGCAAATTCTAAGCATTTATGGCTGCATCCCAAACGCATCCCCTGGTCAAAGGTCGTTCACTATGTAGGGAATAGGACCCCTGGTCAAAGGTTGTTCACTATGTAGGGAATAGGACCCCTGGTGAAAGGTCGTTCACTATGTAGGGAATAGGACCCCTGGTCAAAGGTCGTTCACTATGTAGGGAATAGGACCCCTGGTCAAAGGTCGTTCACTATGTAGGGAATAGGACCCCTGGTCAAAGGTCGTTCACTATGTAGGGAATAGGACCCCTGGTCGAAGGTCGTTCACTATGTAGGGAATAGGGTCCTGGTCAAAGGTCGTTCACTATGTAGGGAATAGGACCCCTGGTCAAAGGTCGTTCACTATGTAGGGAATAGGGTCCTGGTCAAAGGTCGTTCACTATGTAGGGAATAGGACCCCTGGTCGAAGGTCGTTCACTATGTAGGGAATAGGGTCCTGGTCAAAGGTCGTTCACTATGTA
>NC_143026.1:93867320-93892320 GCF_057628025.1 Oncorhynchus mykiss | reverse complement strand
GGCTGCTTGTTTTCTACTCGTTATCTTAGTAGCAAGGCTCGGACAGCGCTTCAACAAAAGCGGGTGGCATACTCACATAATACTAATATAACGAGTCATATCACAACACCACCCAGTGCTTATGCATTTCTACTCTTTAACCACCACCTGAGATGAATCTAACATGACTTCTTTACCGAGCTGTGGTTACTGGTTGGCTCTTACCTCGTGCAGAGAGGAGATGGTGCCAGAGGAGAAACTGCTGAGGCCAAAGCGTCTCTCGATGGTGGTGATGGTGCTCTTAAAGTAGGAACTGTAGAGCAGCTGGGTGAGCTGCAGCAGGCCATGACACAGCACAAACAGCTAGATAGAGAGAGACAATACGTTAGAGAGAGAGAGAGAGAGAGAGATGGAGAGAAAGAGGCAAAAGAGAGAGAGAGAGAGAGAGAGAGAGAGAGAGAGAGACAGAGGCAGGAGAGAGAGAGATGCAGGAGAGAGAGAGAGGCAGGAGAGAGAGAGAGGCAGGAGAGAGAGGCAGGAGAGAGAGAGAGAGAGGAGAGAGAGAGAGTCAGGAGAGAGAGAGAGAGAGAGAGAGGCAGGAGAGAGAGAGAGGCAGGAGAGAGAGAGAGAGGCAGGAGAGAGAGAGAGGCAGGAGAGAGAGAGAGAGGCAGGAGAGAGAGAGAGGCAGGAGAGAGAGAGAGGCAAGAGAGAGAGAGAGGCATTAGAGAGAGAGAGAGAGAGAGGCAGGAGAGCGAGAGAGGCAGGAGAGAGAGAGAGAGAGGCAGGAGAGAGAGAGAGAGTTAGGAGAGATAGAGACGCAGGAGAGAGAGACAGAGAGAGAGAATGAGAAGAGAGAGAGAGACGCAGGAGAGAGAGACAGAGAGAGAGAGAATGAGAAGAGAGAGAGAGACGCAGGAGAGAGAGACAGAGCGAGAGAGAGAATGAGAAGAGAGATAGAGAAAATGGACAGCCTATGGATGGACAGCCTTTATTTTAGCCTCCAGCCAAAGTACGCAACACATCCCACATCAGCTGTCTAGTCCAGACCCAGACCCAGCTAAAGTAACAACAATTAATTACAACGTTATTGTCTATGTCCCAAATGGCATCCTGCTACCAACAGAGTGCATTACCCTTTGACCTTTGGGCTCTGGAAAAAAAAAGTTGTGGACTATCTAGGGAATAAGGAACCGTTTGAGATGCACTTAGAGTAAAAAAAGAGGATTATGTTTGCCAGTGTCAGTGAGTTTCCATCATCTGCTCCTGACTGAGACGACAGACTCAGAGCGCTGTAGCTTACAGCAGTTGAAAACCTGGCTGTTATGAAACCAGCTGGTTGGCTGAGATACATCTGAAGACACTGTAGGTCAAGAACGTCACCAGCTGGTTGGCTGAGATACATCTGAAGACACTGTAGGTCGCCGACGTCACCAGCTGGTTGGCTGAGATACATCTGAAGACACTGTAGGTCGCCGACGTCACCAGCTGGTTGGCTGAGATACATCTGAAGACACTGTAGGTCAAGAACGTCACCAGCTGGTTGGCTGAGATGCATCTGAAGACACTGTAGGTCGCCGACGTCACCAGCTGGTTGGCTGAGATACATCTGAAGACACTGTAGGTCAAGAACGTCACCAGCTGGTTGGCTGAGATACATCTGAAGACACTGTAGGTCGCCGACGTCACCAGCTGGTTGGCTGAGATACATCTGAAGACACTGTAGGTCGCGGATGTCACCAGCTGGTTGGCTGAGATACATCTGAAGACACTGTAGGTCAAGAACGTCACCAGCTGGTTGGCTGAGATACATCTGAAGACACTGTAGGTCAAGAACGTCACCAGCTGGTTGGCTGAGATACATCTGAAGACACTGTAGGTCGCCGACGTCACCAGCTGGTTGGCTGAGATACATCTGAAGACACTGTAGGTCATTGATGTCACCAGCTGGTTGGCTGAGATACATCTGAAGACACTGTAGGTCGCAAACGTCACCAGCTGGTTGGCTGAGATACATCTGAAGACACTGTAGGTCACAGACGTCACCAGCTGGTTGGCTGAGATACATCTGAAGACACTGTAGGTCGCGGATGAAAAATGTCAACCTGGAGTTGCAGTCAAAATGTTTTCAATTGGAAACTGAATCTATTTTCTCCTATTCTGCCTGAAAGTTCACTGCTTAATCCTCCTAGCTTTTCCATAAAAGGCTAGGAGGAGTAATCTCCAGGTAGAGCTCGTATGTTGTCTCATCTTTCCAGATCCAACTGGTTCACATTGCGAAAGGTACAATGCTTTACAAACATTAAAGTATAGCGTTCAGTGATTGATGATGGCAGTGTGACAGTGTTGATGCCCATTCTGTGTTCTTTTTTCTCTCATATTGAGAGAGAGGTCTTAAAAAGGAACATACAAAAGAACAGTGGGTTTACTTAACTTATAGTAGAGAACAGTACGTGGAGGTCTAAGGAACGCTAAGCTGTTTGTTTACCCTGTACTTCGCTTCAAGAGAGGAGTGAATCACTTAAGTTTGCTTTGCTTACAATCTTGTCTTTGGATCTTTTTTCTCTGACACAAAGACAAGCTGTGATGAAATTTACATTGGCTGCTGCCCAGTGGTCTGGAACTGGGAGGGGACTGGGTCTGTCCTGTCCTGTCTGTCTGTCTGTCTGTCTGTCTGTCTGTATGTATGTCTGTCTGTATGTATGTATGTATGTATGTATGTATGTATGTCTGTCTGTATGTCTGTATGTCTGTTATACCTGTCTGTCTGTCTGTCTGTCTGTCTGTCTGTCTGTCTGTCTGTCTGTCTGTCTGTCTGTCTGTCTGTCTGTCTGTCTGTCTGTCTGTGTCTGTCTGTCTGTCTGTCTGTCTGTCTGTCTGTCTGTATGTATGTATGTACAGTATGTATGTCTGTTATACCTGTCTGTCTGTCTGTCTGTCTGTCTGTCTGTCTGTCTGTCTGTCTGTCTGTCTGTCTGTCTGTCTGTCTGTCTGTCTGTCAGTCAGATGGGCACAGACGTCACTGTGACACCCTTTCAAACATGCTGAGCCTGACTCCCAAATGGCACCCTTAATCCCTATTTACGGTAAAAACTTAAATTCATATCCCCAGCGTTTATTTACATTAAATCACTGAAGCAACAGGCCTCTATATTAGCCAGGCCTCTATATTAGCCAGGCCTCTATATTAGCCAGGCCTCTATTTGAGCCAGGCCTCTATTTCCTTTCATTCACACAGCTTTCGCTCATTTGCATAGTTCATTATTTAATTCCATAATTCCATAAAACATATATAATCCTTGACAGAATAGTTATTCTCTTCCCTGACTGTGCATTTTCTGCAATTTTTCACTCTGCCAATTTCTGGGTTCTGTAATTGTTGACTGAAGTTGTAGTCCGTTTTCTTTGTGTTTGCCAGTTAGCGGGAAGATCTTAGCTGTTAGCAGTCAATGATTAACAGTTTCTTACTGCCGATTAAAAAGTGAATAATTCCCATCATTGTTTTGAGTGATGACTGAATTATTTAATGTAACCAATCAAACGTGAAACCTTGTGAACAATTTGTGGTCCTCTTTAAGCAATTCATTTAGACACGGCATTTACTTCAAACCTGGCATTTATTTGCTTAACTAATCACACGTCTGTAGACACTGTAGCTGTTGCTCCGGCTGTTAAACGGGACAGGAGGCTGTTTGAGAATCAGCGTTTTACAGCAGTGCACTTTTTTTTGACCAGGGCCCATAGTAGTGCACTACACACACACACACACCCCAACACACACCAACACACACCCCAACACACAGCCCAACACACACCCCAACACACACCCCAACACACACACACACACCAACACATACCCCAACACACACCCCAACACACCCCAACACACACCAACACACACAAACACACACTAACACACACCAACACACACACACACCCCAACACACATACAGACCACAACACACACACAAACACCCCAACACACACCCCAACACACACACAAACACACCCCAACACGCATACAGACCACAACACACACACATACACACCCCAAAACACATACTGACCACAAAACACATACACACCCCAACACACACATCCCAACACACACATACACACCCCAACACACACATACACACCCCAACACACACATACACACCCAAACACTTTTTTGCACTAAATCTCCTGCACCAACCTGGTCTCAGAGCATTTCGTATCAGTCTGTATGATATGTTACGTTTCGTATGGTATGTATCCATCTGTGGATGCCCATCAACCGTTTCGTGCAATACGCTACGAATTGAAATGTGTTGTTGCTAACTTTAACTTGGTGGCTAGGTGGCTAATGCTAGCTCGGAGTAAGATTAAAGGGTTAAGGTTAGGGTTAGGGGAAGGGTTAGCTAACATGCTACGTAGTTTCAAAGTAGATAAATATGAGTAAGTAAAGTTGTTCCTGTATATGGCCATGTTATTACATGGTACTTCCTGTATATAGCCATGTAATTACCTGGTACATCCTGTATATAGTCATGTTATTACATGGTACATCCTGTATATAGCCATGTTATTACCTGGTACTTCCTGTATATAGCCATGTTATTACCGGGTACTTCCTGTACTTGGCACTGCCTGTATATAACCATGTTATTACCTGATACTTCCTGTATATAGCCATGTTATTACTTGGTACTTCCTGTATTAAGCCATGTTATTACCTGGTACTTCCAGTATATACCCATGTTATTACCTCCCTGTATATAGCCATGTTATTACTTGGTACTTCCTGTATATAGTCATGTTATTACCTGGTACTCCCTGTATATAACCATGTTATTACCTGGTACTTCCTGTATATAGCCATGTTATTACTTGGTACTCCCTGTATATAGCCAAGTTATTACCTGGTACTTCCTGTATAAAGCCACATTATTACATGGTACTTCCTGTATAAAGCCACGTTATTACCTGGTACTTCCTGTATTATGCCACGTTATTACCTGGTACTTCCTGTATATAGCCATGTTATTACCTGGTACTTCCTGTATATAGCCATGTTATTACCGGGTACTTCCTGTACTTGGCCATGTTATTACCTGGTACTTCCTGTATATAGCCATGTTATTACTTGGTACTCCCTGTATAAAGCCATGGTATTACCTGGCACTGCCTGTATATAACCATGTTATTACCTGGTACTTCCTGTATATAGCCATGTTATTACTTGGTACTTCCTGTATATAGTCATGTTATTACCTGGTACTCCCTGTATATAACCATGTTATTACCTGGTACTTCCTGTATATAGCCATGTTATTACTTGGTACTCCCTGTATATAGCCAAGTTATTACCTGGTACTCCCTGTATATAACCATGTTATTACCTGGTACTTCCTGTATAAAGCCACGTTATTACCTGGTACTTCCTGTATAATGCCACGTTATTACCTGGTACTTCCTGTATAAAGCCACGTTATTACCTGGTACTTCCTGTATAAAGCCACGTTATTACCTGGCACTTCCTGTATAAAGCCACGTTATTACCTGGTACTTCCTGTATGAAGCCATGTTATTTTCGCTATTCACTCTAGTTATTCCTCATGTCACTATTTCAAAACGTTTTTATCTTTCTCTCTGAATTGTTAGAAAAGGACCCGTAAGTAAGTATTTCACTGTTAGTCTACAGCTGTTGTTTATGAAGCTCGTGACAAATAAAATTGTATTATATTTGATCCCAGGCCTGAGGGGACATGTTGAGGTTTAGAAGTGGATTATGAAAACATCAGTAGTAAATCTATTTACCAGCTGCCGAGTGACAGGCTGATGCACAATCATCTCCCAACTGTAGTGTGTCACAATTGACCGGAGCCCTATTTAGTGCACTATGTAGGGGGATAGGGAGCTATTTGGAAGGTAACCTCAGTCTGATTCTGGAAAGCTTACCGTTCCTACTAAATCCTGGCTCAGTTAGCTCACACAACAGATACAACGTCGTCCCTGTAACTATTAAAGTTTTAATTGATAATGTTTTGACTAGACCTGCTTGTTGCTCAGGCAACCAAACGAGCTGAATTTGTTTTTGTTGTTTTGTTTTGCGATTTAGTTTTGAACGGCAAGTCCGGCAACATTATCCTCTACTGCTATGTAAACCTCGGGGTACCTCGGGGGTAGAGCTATAATTCAGAGTTTTGTAGACTTAAGGATCAAATATTTTTTACTGCCTCTCTAACCGTGAAAATAGAAACATTCAAATATTATATGTTTCAGGTTTGAAAGCAAATCTAGATGGCTAACCCAAAAAGTATTTGTCATAATACTTCGTAAAACACCGGTGTAGACTACCAGTGAAACGATTACTTATGGTTCCTTCCCAACAATGTAGAAATAAAAATAAGAGAAACTGTTTTTTTTTTTAAAGAAGGAAAAAAAAGTAACAAAAGGACAAATAAACGAGTAACGATAACGTTGCTATATACACGGGGTACCAGTACAGAATTTATGTGCAGGGGTACAAGGTAATTGAGGTAGCTCATCCAGTTTATTCTCCAGTGATTGCACGTTCGCCAATATAATCGAAGAGGGTAAAGGCGATTTCTCCACCCTCTGACGTAGTCTCGTCTTCGAGTTTGAAGTAGAAGTCCTCGTCCAAATGGAGATTAGTGATAGCTGTTCTTGTCACAATCGTGTAATGAAACAACGGACCAAGACGCAGTGTACATAGAGTTCCACATGTTTAATCAAATGAAACTCACAAAAACAACAAAGAAGAATAAACGAAACGTGAAGCTCAAGCCGTGCTCACAGGCAACTACACAGAAACAAGATCCCACAGAAACCAGTGGGGAAATGGCTGCCTAAATATGATCCCCAATCAGAGACAACGATAAACAGCTGCCTCTGATTGGGAACCACACCAGGCCAACATAGAAATAAATGCACTGGATCACTCACCCTAGTCACACCCTGACCTAACCAAAATAGAGAATAAAAAGACTCTCTATGGTCAGGGCGTGACAGTTCTGATGTCCAGAAGCTTGTTTTTCGGTCAAACGTTATGCACAAAAAAAAAAGTTACGTTCAGTGCAAAACAAAAACAATACACACAAAATACGCACAATTGGCCTTTTTAAACGGCTGCCATTCCCTTCCCTTCCCTTCCCTTCCCTTCCCTTCCCTTCCCGTGCCATTCTATTTCCAAGTCCCAGACTTTGGGAGCTAATTGGGGCAGGGAGCTAATTGAGGGAGGGAGCTAATTGGGGCAGGGAACTAATTGAGGGAGGGAGCTAATTGGGGCAGGGAGCTAATTGGGGCAGGGAACTAATTGAGGGAGGGAGCTAATTGGGGCAGGGAGCTAATTGAGGGAGGGAGCTAATTGGGGCAGGGAGCTAATTGGGGCAGGGAGCTAATTGAGGGAGGGAGCTAATTGGGGTAGGGAGCTAATTGGGGCAGGGAGCTAATTGAGGGAGGGAGCTAATTGAGGGAGGGAGCTAATTGGGGCAGGGAGCTAATTGGGGCAGGGAACTAATTGGGGCAGGGAGCTAATTGGGGGAGGGAGCTAATTGGGGTAGGGAGCTAATTGGGGCAGGGAGCTAATTGAGGGAGGGAGCTAATTGAGGGAGGGAGCTAATTGGGGTAGGGAGCTAATTGGGGCAGGGAGCTAATTGGGGCAGGGAGCTAATTGGGGCAGGGAGCTAATTGGTGCAGGGAGCTAATTGAGGGAGGGAGCTAATTGGGGTAGGGAGCTAATTGGGGCAGGGAGCTAATTGGGGCAGGGAGCTAATTGGGGCAGGGAGCTAATTGGGGCAGGGAGCTGATTGGGGTAGCGAGCTAATTGGGGCAGGGAGCTAATTGGGGCAGGGAGCTAATTGGGGTAGGGAGCTAATTGGGGCAGGGAGCTAATTGGGGCAGGGAGCTAATTGAGAGAGGGAGCTAATTGGGGTAGGGAGCTAATTGGGGCAGGGAGCTGATTGGAGAAGGGAGCTAATTGGGGGAGGGAGCTGATTGGGGGAGGGAGCTGATTGGAGGAGGGAGCTAATTGGGGGAGGGAGCTAATTGGGGCAGGGAGCTGATTGGAGGAGGGAGCTAATTGGGGCAGGGAGCTGATTGGAGGAGGGAGCTGATTGTCACGGTGTGTTGCTTGTTTATTGTTTGGTTGAAGAAGTTTCATTGTAAATAAATATGTGGAACTCAAACCAAGCTACGCCTTGGTCCGTCCATTTCAACAATCGTGACAATCTCAGACTTTATCCTCCATGATTCTACTCATGTACATGTAGTAGTAGTATGTATTCATCAGGTTTATGTGTGGTTGTTTTAAAAAAATGTATACATTTAACTAAAACTGTATTGTGTAAAAGACTAAACTAAGTCATGACTCACGTTGAATCACGTGCTGTACTGTGAGTCACTGTAATGACAAGGTGATTCTGATGATTACTCACTCTGTCACACATGACAAACACACAAATGTGCATCTTTTCATTGTCACAAAAGTCATGATTTAACAGGAACACTTGGAAACAACTGTTTCCAATGACAACAGCTGCTCAATACACTTACCTTTGACCTTTGACCTTTGACCGGCAGGTCATGTATCAATTACCGAAGGATTGTTTTCTAACTAGTTGAGTGATTAGTTAAGCAACACGCAAAGACTAGCTCCATTTACTTTACACACAGCCCTTGAGCCTCAGAAAGACTTGAAAGTGAAAAGCAGATCCAACGTTGTGGTGAATGGACTTGAAAGGGCTCTGCTACACAGGAACATCATGACGCAATGGAATCCTCCTCTCCTCCAATCAGGCCTGTGGATAACGATCCAGCTAACTGGTGATTTACTGGTGTATGAGCACAAACAAACAGAGTGTGTGTGTGTGTGTGTGTGTGTGTGTGTGTGTGTGTGTGTGTGTGTGTGTGTGTGTGTGTGTATGAGAACAGAACATACCTCCCTAGTCTTACCTCATTTGCGCACATTGTACATACTTTTTCTCTATTGTTTTATTGACTGTATGTTTGCGTTGTTGTTTGTGTTGTACTTATTTGCTTTATCTTGGCCAGGTCGCAGTTGTAAATGAGTTCTTGTTCTCAACTAGCCTACCTGGATAAATAAAGGGTTAGGGTTATATATATAAATACCTGGTTAAATAAAGGTGAAATAAATCTATATATCTTTTAAAATGCTGTCACTGGTTGAAGGTAGCAGGTCATAGGGAAAGATTAAACCAGGAGAGAGAGAGAGAGAGAGAGAGAGAGAGAGAGAGAGAGAGAGAGAGAGAGAAAGGGAGAGAGAGAGACAGAGAGAGAAAAGGAGAGAGAGAGAGAGAGAGAAAGGGAGAGAGAGAGACAGAGAGAGAGAGAAAGAGAGAGAGAGAGAGAGAAAAGGAGAGAGAGAGAGAAAGGGAGAGAGACAGAGAGAGAGAGAAAGGGAGAGAGAGAGACAGAGAGAGAAAAGGAGAGAGAGAGAGAGAGAGAAAGGGAGAGAGAGAGACAGAGAGAGAGAGAAAGAGAGAGAGCGAGAGAGAGAAAGGGAGAGAGAGAGACAGAGAGAGAAAAGGAGAGAGAGAGAGAAAGGGAGAGAGACAGAGAGAGAGAGAAAGGGAGAGAGAGAGAGAGAGAGAAAGGGAGAGAGAGAGAGAGAGAGAGAGAAAGAAAGGGAGAAAGGGAGAAAGAGAGAGAGAGAGAGAGAGAGAGAGAGAGAGAGAAAGGGAGAGAGAGAGAGAGAGAGAGAGAGAGAGAAAGAAAGGGAGAAAGGGAGAAAGAGAGAGAGAGAGATAGAGAGAGAGAGAGAGAGAGAGAGAAAGGGAGAGAGAAAGGGAGAGAGAGAGCAAGAGAGAGACAGAGAGAGAGATAAATAAATAAAGAGCGAGAGAGAGATAGACTTGTTAACAGAGGTAGCAGCATGAGGTTGACCTCTCAGGACAGAACTGAGCAGAGGTACGAAGCAGTCAGAAAGACACACCTTGTCTGTGTCCCAAAAGGGAACCCTATTCATCTATGGGCTCTGGTCAAAAGTAGTGCACTAAATAGGGAATAGGGTGTCATTTAGTACACAAGCCTTTTCTGTACCCAGAGGGTGTAGCCACTAGCAAACCAACAGAAGAGAGATAAGCTCAGTGAACTACTGAGATGAAAAACAGAATGTTCTCTTAATATTTCAAGTCCAAAGCCATGTCCCTTCTGTGTTGCGATAAGTTGGGTGGATTGTCATAAAAGTGACACATTTTTCACAATTAACTTTTTTTGAAACCTCCGTTGACATGTCTGACTGCCTGAACCTATTTAACACATTTTTACTCATGCGACTAAAGCAAAGTTTAGGAGAAAATATATTATCTTCAGTTTCCAGGCCAAGTCCATCTGTCAGAAAGGTAGCCAAATGTTCTGGCTTTATAGATTCTATCAGAGGCTAGAACGTCACAGATTTTTTTTGCAACAAAACCATTTTGCACATTCTTCTGATCAATTAACATTCATTCCTTAACATTGTTGTAATTAAAATAGTTGTGGCTACATACAGTGCATGTGAAGGAGTGATTAGGTCTACTATGAATTTTGAGCATTGATACATCTTTTCTACATAGTAAACAGTATAGGTTTCACGCATCAGTTTTCTGATACTGGTTTCTGAAAAGAGGAACACACTATTTCCTATAAAATGTTATTTTTTTGCGAAACAACATTTCTTCTTATATATTAACCCTAAACTTCCACTTTTCTCTTATGCCTGAGAAGAGGGTCACTTTCAGTATAGAGCAAGCGTTTGGAAACTGAGTGATACACGTAGACAGTATCTAGGCTGAGTGATACAGAGAGGCAGTATCTAGGCTGAGTGATACAGAGAGGCAGTATCTAGGCTGAGTGATACACGGAGGCAGTATCTAGGCTGAGTGATACAGAGGCAGTATCTAGGCTGAGTGATACAGAGGCAGTATCTAGGCTGAGTGATACAGAGTATCTAGGCTGAGCGATACAGAGAGGCAGTATCTAGGCTGAGTGATACAGAGTATCTAGGCTGAGTTATACAGAGGCAGTATCTAGGCTGAGTGATACAGAGGCAGTATCTAGGATGAGTGATACAGAGGCAGTATCTAGGCTGAGTGATACAGAGGCAGTATCTAGGCTGAGTGATACAGAGGCAGTATCTAGGCTGAGTGATACAGAGTATCTAGGCTGAGTGATACAGAGGCAGTATCTAGGCTGAGTGATACAGAGGCAGTATCTAGGCTGAGTGATACAGGGAGGCAGTATCCAGGCTGAGTGATACAGAGTATCCAGGCTGAGTGATACAGAGAGGAAATATCTACGCTGTAGGAAATGGTGTGTCAGTGTTTGTGTTCATCTGTGATTTCACAGCCTACAATTACGGTAAGATACGTGAGACACTTGGCAATTGGAAGGGATCCCAATGCTACCAGCACATGAAGAGTAATCAGACTGCACGTATCTATCACTGCTACGCTGCGTCATACAGACGCACGAGGTCTCAACAACACTGACGGACTACCTGGTTACTGCTACCAGCACTAGAACTGACATGCCCACACACTGATGGAGCACAGCGTGATCACTCACACACACACACCTTTCTGCTGTACACATCTGGGGTGGGAGCTGGACAACGTGGTTTGGGTGTGTGTGTGTGTGTGTGTGTGTGTGTGTGTGTGTGTGTGTGTGTGTGTGTGTGTGTACGTTGTGATATAACATGTACCATAGGGATGGAGGAAATCTGTATCTAAATGGACCTACCGCAATCCCACCCTGTGCACTGTGACCTACCGCAGTCCTACCCTGTACACTGTAACCTACCGCAATCCCACCCTGTGTACTGTGACCTACCGCAGTCCTACCCCAATAACCTGTGACCTACTGCAGTCCTACCCTGTGACTTACCACAGTCCTACCCTGTGCCCTGTGACCTACCGCATTCATACCCTGTAACCTACCGCATTCCTACCCTGTAACCTGTGACCTACCACATTCCTACCCTGTAACCTGTGACCTACTGCAGTCCTACCATGTTCCCTGTGACCTACCGCAATCCTACCCTGTACCCTGTGCCCTAACGCAGTCCTACCCTGTGCCCTGTAACCTACCGCAGTCCTACCCTGTGCCCGGTAACATACTGCAGTCCTACCCTGTACCCTGTGTCCAACCGCAGTCCTACCCTGTACCCTGTGACCAACCGCAGTCCTACCCTGTACACTGTGACCAACCACAGTCCTACCCTGTACACTGTGACCAACCACAGTCCTACCCTGTGACCTACCGCAGTACTACCCTGTGCCCGGTAACCTACTGCAGTCCTACCCTGTACCCTGTGTCCTACTGCAGTTCTGCCCCGTGACCAACCGCAGTCCTACCCTGTGCCCTGTGACCAACCCCAGTCCTACCCTGTGCCCTGTGACCAACCCCAGTCCTACCCTGTAACCTGTGACCTACCCCAGTCCTACCCTGTGCCCTGTGACCAACCCCAGTCCTACCCTGTGCCCTGTGACCAACCCCAGTCCTACCCTGTGCCCTATGACCAACCCCAGTCCTACCCTGTAACCTGTGACCTACCCCAGTCCTACCCTGTAACCTGTGACCTACCCCAGTCCTACCCTGTTCCCTGTGACCAACCCCAGTCCTACCCTGTGCCCTATGACCAACCCCAGTCCTACCCTGTAACCTGTGAGCAACCCCAGTCCTACCCTGTGCCCTATGACCAACCCCAGTCCTACCCTGTAACCTGTGACCAACCCCAGTCCTACCCTGTGCCCTATGACCAACCCCAGTCCTACCCTGTAACCTGTGACCTAACCCAGTCCTACCCTGTGCCCTGTGACCAACCCCAGTCCTACCCTGTGCCCTATGACCTACACCAGTCCTACCCTGTGCCCTGTGGAAACCACAGGAAAACAACACACAGACTCAGAGTGTATTTGGATGCAACATGGTTTTGGACAGACTCTGACAGTCCTTCTCCCAGCCATCTCTTCTCTCAAAACACAAACAGCAGAGGGGTCATTTACATTGTAACAACACACTGCTCATTCACAGTGACAGGTTGTAAACTACCCAATACTGTCTCTAGCCAACAGCTCAGATTAGAAATGAGTAGTTGATTTACGAGAAATATCCACTCCAACCCAAATATTACAGATAAATTACTAGTTTTATCAGTCATCACAGCACATTCACTGTCAAATCTATGGCTTGACAAATGCAGTGAGTTGCAATGAACTCTGGTGTTGTAAACGCCTCCATCTGTACGTTCCTCTTATTTATTAAAGGGAATTATTTATCCGCTACAACTCAATAATATGCCCATAATTGACAGGTCAAAGCACAAGAAACCTAAAGAAATAAGAAAGCACGAGGAAAGGGAGTATCATCAATTCATATGAACTCTGATACATTGATTAAAGTATCTGGCTCAAAACAAGAGCATTTAGGGTTAATCTATCCTGGGATTAGTGTACAGAATAAATACTATAGCCTGTTAGAGTAAATACAGTAGCCTGCTAGAGTAAATACTGTAGCCTGTTAGAGTAAATACTGTAGCCTGTTAGAGTAAATACTGTAGCCTGCTACAGAGTAAATACTGTAGCCTGCTACAGAGTAAATACTGTAGCCTGCTACAGAGTAAATACTGTAGCCTGCTACAGAGTAAATACTGTAGCCTGTTAGAGTAAATACTGTAGCCTGCTACAGAGTAAATACTGTAGCCTGCTACAGAGTAAATACTGTAGCCTGTTACAGAGTAAATACTGTAGCCTGTTACAGAGTAAATACTGTAGCCTGCTACAGAGTAAATAATGTAGCCTGGTACAGAGTAAATACTGTAGCCTGCTACAGAGTAAATACTGTAGCTTGTTACAGAGTAAATACTGTAGCCTGCTACAGAGTAAATTCTGTAGCCTGCTACAGAGTAAATGCTGTAGCCTGTTAGAGTAAATACTGTAGCCTGTTACAGAGTAAATACTGTAGCCTGTTACAGAGTAAATACTGTAGCCTGCTACAGAGTAAATACTGTAGCATGTTACAGAGTAAAGACTGTAGCATGTTACAAGGGTGGGACTGGATGGGGGGACTGGATGGTGTTCAGAGATAGATGGGAGGGGTTGAGGGTAGCTGAAGGATGGGACTGGATGGTGTTCAGAGATAGATGGGAGGGGTTGAGGGTAGCTGAAGGATGAGACTGGATGGTGGTCAGAGATAGATGGGAGAGGTTGATGGTAGCTGAAGGATGGGACTGGATGGTGTTCAGAGATAGATATGAGGGGTTGAGGGTAGCTGAAGGATGGGACTGGATGGTGGTCAGAGATAGATGGGAGGGGTTGCGGGTAGCTGAAGGATGAGACTGGATGGTGGTCAGAGATAGATGGGAGGGGTTGGGGGTAGCTGAAGGATGGGATTGGATGGTGTTGGGAGATGGGAGGGGTTGATGGTAGCTGAAGGATGGGACTGGATGGTGGTCAGAGATAGATGGGAGGGGTTGAGGGTAGCTGAAGGATGGGACTGGATGGTGGTCAGAGATAGATGGGAGGGGTTGGGGGTAGCTGAAGGATGGGACTGGATGGTGTTCAGAGATAGATGGGAGGGGTTGGGGGTAGGCAAAGGCGGGGACTAAAAACAAACATAATGTAATATATACTGTCTGTAAAATATAAATAAACTCAGCAAAAAAAGAAACGTCCCTTTTTCAGTTCCCTGTTCCCTGTGTTCTGCCTGTGTTCTGCAATCCCATTGAGCACGTCTGGGACCTGTTGGATCGGAGGGTGAGGGCTAGGGCCATTCCCCCCAGAAATGTCTGGGAACTTGCAGGTGCCTTGGTGGAAGAGTGGGGTAACATCTCACAGCAAGAACTGAGCAAATCTGGTGCAGTCCATGAGGAGGAGATGCACTGCAGTACTTAATGCAGCTGGTGGCCACACCAGATACTGACTGCTACTTTTGGTTTTGACCCCCCCTTTGTTCAGGGACACATTATTCAATTTCTGTTAGTCACATGTCTGTGATACTTGTTCAGTTTATGTCTCAGTTATTAAATTTTGTTATGTTCATACAAATATTTACACATGTTGAGTTTGCGGAAAATAAATGCAGTTGACAGTGAGAGGACGTTTATTTTTTTTCTGAGTTAAGTATTTACAGTTGAAGTCGAAAGTTTACATCCACTTAGGTTGGAGTCAATTAAACTCGTTTTTCAACCACTCCACAAATGTCTTGTTAACAAATTACAGTTTTGGCAAGTTGGAGGTGTACCTGTGGATGTTTTTCAAGGCCTACCTTGAAAAACTCAGTGCCTCTTTGCTTGACATCAATGGGAAAATCAAAAGAAATCAGCCAAGATCTTAGAAAAAAAATTGTAGACCTCCACAAGTCTGGGTCATCCTTGGGAGCAATTTCCAAATGCCTGAAGGTACCACGTTCATCTGTACAAACAATAGTACACAAGAATAAACCCCATGGGACCACGCTGCCGTCATACCCCTCAGTTTTGCCTCCTAGAGATGAACGTACTTGGTTATTACTGCATTGTCGGAACTAGAAGCACAAGCATTTCGCTACACTCGCATTAACATCTGCTAACCATGTGTATGTGAAAAATAAAATTTGATTTGATTTGACTTTGGTGCGAGAAGTGCAAATCAATCCCAGAACAAAAGCAAAGGAGCTTGTGAAGATGCTGGAGGAAACAGGTACAAAAGTATCTATATCCACAGTAAAACGAGTCCTATATCGACATAAACTGAAAGGCCGCTCAGCAAGGAAGAAGCCACTGCTCTAAAACCGCCATAAAAAAGCCAGACTATGGTTAGCAACTGCACATGAGGACAAAGATCGTACTTTTTGGAGAAATGTCCTCTGGTCTGATGAAACAAAAATGGAACTGTTTGGCCATAATGACCATCATTATATTTGGAGGAAAAATGGGGAGGCTTGCAAGCCGAAGAACACCATCCCAACCGTGAAGCACGGGGGTGGCAGCATCATGTTGTGGGGGTGCTTTGCTGCAGGAGGGACTGGTGCACTTCACAAAATAGATGGCGTCATGAGGTAGGAAAATTATGTGGATATATTGAAGCAACATCTCAAGACATCAGTCAGGAAGTTAAAGCTTGGTCGCAAATGGGTCTTCCAAATGGACAATGACCCCAAGCACACTTCCAAAGTTGTGGCAAAATGGTTTAATTACAACAAAGTCAAAGAATTGGAGTGGCCATCACAAAGCCCTGACCTCAAGCCTATAGAAAATTTGTGGGCAGATCTGAAAAAGCGTGTGTGAGCAAGGAGGCCTACAAACCTGACTCAGTTACACCAGCTCTGTCAGGAGGAATGGGCCAAAATTCACCCAATTTATTGTTGGAAGCTTGTGGAAGGCTACCCGAAACGTTTGACCCAAGTTAAACAATTTAAAGGCAATGCTACCAAGTACTAATTCAGTGTATGTAAACTTCTGACCCACTGGGAATGTGATGAAAGAAATAAAAGCTGAAATATATCTACTATTATTCTGACATTTCACATTCTTATAATAAAGTGGTGATCCTAACTGAACTAAGACAGGGAATTTTTACTAGAATTAAATGTCAGGAATTGTGGACAAACTGAGTTTAAATGTATTTGGCTAAGGTGTAGGTAAACTTCCGACTTCTAATGTATAAGCTGTAAGAAGAAGCCAAATTGTTGTTTTCCATTAGTTCATACCAATTGTGCAAGTTCTCCCACTTAAAAAGATGAGAGAGGCCTGTAATTTTCATCATAGGTACACTTCAACTATTTTTAATGAATTTATTTGAAAATTATGGTGGAAAATAAGTATTTGGTCAATAACAAAAGTTTATCTCAATACTTTGTTATAAACCCTTTGTTGGCAATGACAGAGGTCAAATGTTTTCTGTAAGTCTCCACAAGGTTTTCACACACTGTTGCTGGTATTTTGTCCCATTCCTCCATGCAGATCTCCTCTAGAGCAGTGATGTTTTGGGGGGGTAAGTATGGTGTTCCTTGGATGCAACTCAGCATTCTTTGTCCTCCAAACACGACGAGTTGAGTTTTTACCAAAAAGTTATATTTTGGTTTCATCTGACCATATGACATTCTCCCAATCTTCTTCTGGATCATCCAAATGCTCTCTAGCAAACTTCAGACGGGCCTGGACATGTACTGGCTTAAGCAGGGGGACACGTCTGGCACTGCAGGATTTGAGTCCCCGGCGGCATAGTGTGTTACTGATGGTAGGCTTTGTTACTTTGGTCCCAGCTCTATGCAGGTCATTCACTAGGTCCCTCCGTGTGGTTCTGGGATTTTTGCACCGTTCTTGTGATCATTTTGATCCCACGGGGTGAGATCTTGCATGGAGCCTCAGATCGAGGGAGATTATCAGTGGTCTTGTACGTCTTCCATTTCCTAATAATTGCTCCCACAGTTGATTTCTTCAAACCAAGCTGCTTACCTATTGCAGATTCAGTCTTCCCAGCCTGGTGGAGGTCTATAATTTTGTTTCTGGTGTCCTTTGACAGCTCTTTGGTCTTGGCCATAGTGGAGTTTGGAGTGTGACTGTTTGAGGTTGTGGACAGGTGTCTTTTATACTGATAACAAGTTCAAACAGGTGTCATTATTACAGGTGGAGGACAAAGGAGCCTCTTAAAGAAGAAGTTACAGGTCTGTGAGAGCCAGAAATCTTGCTTGTTTGTAGGTGACCAAATACTTACTTTCCACCATAATTTGCAAAAACATTCCTTAAAAATCCTACAATGTGATTTTATGAATTCTTTTTCTCATTTTGTCTGTCATAGTTGAAGTGTACCTATGATGAAAATTACAGGCCTCTCATCTTTTTAAGTGGGAGAACTTGCACAATTGGTGGCTGACTAAATACTTTTTTACCCCACTGTATATGGGGGATTAGAAATTATGCAGACAATTACATCGATTGAAGCCACAATCTATCTATATTATTAAAGCTGATCTACCCCTAAAAAAATAACATATCTCTGACAAAATGCTGACTATTAAGTGGACTGGACAAGAGTTTGTTGGAGAGAATTAAAGTTTTTCAGGGATAAGTACAATTAATATTAGCAGCACAGATGCAGTTCTGTTCAGGAAGTGGGAAGGACGCGACACACACAGCTCAGCCAACACCAGCTGGTTGGCAGACAGGCTCCGCCCCAGCTCCGCCTACACCAGCTGTTTGACAGACAGGCTCCGCCCCAGCTCCGCCTACACCAGCTGGTTGACAGACAGGCTCCACCCCAGCTCCGCCTACATCAGCTGGTTGGTAGACAGGCTCCGCCCCAGCTCAGCCAACACCAGCTGGTTGGCAGACAGGCTCCGCCCCAGCTCTGCCTACACCAGCTGTTTGACAGACAGGCTCCGCCCCAGCTACGCCTCCAATTATACATCTCATGCCAGTCGAATCTCTTGCTTCACCGTAGCTAACCAGCTACCGTTTACCTCTTTTTTGGTATGTCTTAATCAAAAGTAAACACCTCACACACATGGTTATGGGCTTAAAAAAAAAGACGTTGAAATGTATTCAATTTTGAGTTTGCATCCCAATATTACACATTATATACATTACAGAAGACTGAAATATAACAACACGTTTGACATAGAAACCCCATATTTTCGGGGGTTTTAAAAATACATGTTTATTAATTATGAAAAATATAAATAACATTCCACCCATAATGCCACTAGAGGGCGATGTGGTCGTTTGACTGCAGGAGAGGGCTACGAAACACAAGCTGAAAACACAAGCTGCTTACCAAATTAAAAACAATTGCAGCATTAAGTTCAATAGTAAATCAACAGTCTACAACAGCTACAGAATGTATTTATCTGCCTGGAGTATAGAAAGGTTTTTTGCATTTGTAGTCTCGTTCAACCCTCGTACTTTCCCCAATTGCATTTCAGAGCCAGGTTCTGTAGCCAAAGTACTAGCCAAGTCTCCCTCTTTCCCTAGAGGAAAAAATTAATAAAAAAATTACTTGATTCGTCCGTTGAAAAGATATGACCCATAATACCGGCGCATAGTTTGTTTCTTTCTATCGTGCGTTGGCGGGCCACATTTAACCATCATAAAGCATATCGCCGGCAGTTATAAAACTAGGCAACTCGCGGACGGGACCGTTAAACATTTGTTTAGGCTACACCTTGTTCAGTGGTACCTCCATTAGCTAGCTATAACTAACAACCTGGGGGCGAGTACAGCAGGACACAACGTTTCAGAACGTTCAGGTAGAAATATGCTATGTAGAACAAACACGCCTCTGTGACATGTTGAATAAGGAACGATGTCGGCTCTGTTCGTTACGTTTCTATCTGCAACGGTCGAGAACGTTTTGCTTGTTAGCCTACTTGGTGTGTGAACTGCTGTGAACTGCTGACTGCTCATATCTTGCAGCTGATTATTGACACGTCAACCAGGATAAAGGGGCGGGGCCATTTTTTGACAGTTGTGGTTTTGGTCATCAGTGTCAGCGGCGGTCTCGTCGCCAAAACTAAGACCGTCGCCGAAACAAAGACGGTTCTGCCGAGTTATT
This sequence comes from Oncorhynchus mykiss, assembly GCF_057628025.1. Lineage (NCBI taxonomy): Eukaryota > Metazoa > Chordata > Actinopteri > Salmoniformes > Salmonidae > Oncorhynchus > Oncorhynchus mykiss. The sequence continues at coordinate 93,872,812 of NC_143026.1, read as the reverse complement.
GTAGGAAGGAAAGAGAGGAATGGAGAGGGTCTGTGTCTGCACATGTACTCTCACTACTGGTGTCCCCCAGGGCTCGGTTCTAGGCCCTCTCCTCATCTCCCTTTACACCAAAACCTGGGGCGAGTTCAGCAGGACACAACGTTTTAAAACGTCATATCCTCACATGGTCTCTCCTATCATTGCTATGTGGATGACAATTAACTACTTTTCTCCTTCTGACACCCAGGCGGCGACACACATCTCTGAGTGCCTGGCAGATATCTCAGTTTGGATGTCGGCCCACCACCTCAAGCTCAACCTCGACAAGACGGAGCTGCTCTTCCTCCTAGAGAAGGCCTGCCCGCTCCAAGACCTCTCCGTCACGGTTGACAACTCCACGCTGTCCCAGAATGCAAAGAACCTTGTAGTGCCCCTGGACAACATGCCATCAAACCCCTTGCAACTTATCAGCTCTCAGGGCTGGGCGTCTCTAGCAACTTATCCAGAACACTGCAGCCCGCTCGGTCATTACCTCCCGCTCAGTCATTATCTCCCGCTCGGTCATTACCTCCCGCTCGGTCATTACCTCCCGCTCGGTCATTACCTCCCGCTCGGTCATTATCTCCCGCTCGGTCATTACCTCCCGCTCGGTCATTACCTCCCGCTCGGTCATTACCTCCCGCTCGGTCATTACCTCCCGCTCGGTCATTAGCTCCCGCTCGGTCATTAGCTCCCGCTCTATTTCTGGACATCAGTGTGGCTGAAGCGACTGTTGAACGTTGATAACAATGTCAATGACGCGACCAAGAGATGGAGGTGCAACCCATACGACTTTGGCAATACTTTGTGTCATAATCTGGTGATTCTCTCTCTCTCTCTCTCTCTGTCTCTCTCTCTCTGTGTCTCTGTCTCTCTCTCTGTCTCTCTCTCTCTCTCTGTCTCTATCTGTCTCTCTCTCTGTCTCTCTCTCTCTCTCTCTCTCTCTTTCTCTCTCTCTGTCTCGGTCTCTCTCTCTCTGTCTCTCTCTGTCGCTCTCTCTCTCTCTCTCTCTCTCTGTCTCTCTCTCTCTGTCTCTCTCTCTCTCTCTCTCTGTCTCTCTCTCTCTGTCTCTCTCTCTCTCTCTTTCTCTCTCTGTCTCTCTCTCTCTGTCTCTCTCTCTCTCATTAGGAATTTACATGGCCAGATAATGGTTAAATATTCGTATATATATGTTTATCATATTTCTGCTGTTGGGAAGAGAATAGGATGTTATGCAGAACAAAATAACGCTAGGACAAGTTCTGTATGTTTGTGCACATGGAAGTCAGTGGTTAATGTTTACTGTAGGTAAACAAGGCAAAACAAATGTGATGTGACTAGAATGGCTCACTGTTTTCATCATTTTGACAATAACTAGACTAAATCATTATTTAAAATGAAGAGAAAATGTGACTTAAGACTTAATAATATCTTTTTTTTTACAAAATGACTAAGAATAGACTATATCTAAAAAAAAAAACTAAAAAAAACTGGTGAGACCAGATGTGACATCCGTCCCATTCATTAAGATAAAGACCCCCCACCCCCCCACCCCAGGGTAGGATGGGTAATGAACTATATTATGTCAAACAGACCAAACAAAGGGAGGAAAAGACATTTCACTAATATTTGTTGCTACAATGACAACTGAAGCGGTACAAGGTACACTATTCCGCCTCGGGCAAACATGCAGCACTGAAACATCCAGGTGTGGCTAACATAACTGTGTGACGTCATTAGTATTTAGAATAAACTTCTATATTTAAAAAAAAAAAATTAAACATAACAGACTGCTCTAGTAACATGGTGAGGATCTGTAGCCTTAGGCAACTACAGTGTGTATTATGTCTAGAGGAATGTAGGTTCACAATCTCATGGTACAGGGCAGGCTATATATCCACTGAAGACACGTGTATTTTCATTAGCCATGTTGATCATTCAGACATACAAAACAAGGTTGACGATGAAATGAAGCATGTACCAGTACCCAGAATGAGTAATAAAGGAGATGGGTGATCAAGCTTCCTGGTTGCTCAGTGTCACCTGAGCAGCTCTGTATGGTATCAAACGTTGCTATTACCAAATCAGAGATATTTTATGTTCCGGAGAAGATACCCCCAAAAACACTCTTCTAAATGAAGAGGGGTGGTTATGTGTTTAATCAAAATGTCTCCAATAATAAATGACAGTAACATGAAGGATAAATAATACCAAACAACATACCTTTATATTGCTAAACACAGATGTTGGTTTCTTCATATCTTTGACACAAATCTCCTTCTGCTGTGAAGAGTAAAAGGGTATCCAGAGAGAGAGACAGAGAGACAGAGAGAGAGAGAGAGAGTCCAGTCCAGTCCAGGGCAGAAGAACTCAGCAGCAGTGACTTTCTCTGTGTCGAAGAGGTAATAGCTGTCCCACAGTGTTCTACTCTGGTGAGTGTGTCAATGAGCTTTTATGGCTCACAGTGATGTAACGGGGCCAACAACTCAGCCCACAACTCCACGCGCGCATTGTTTTGAAAGTAATGATGAAAAGACCATATTTGGCACACATGACCTGTTTTCTACAGGCGGCAGCGTGGTGATTGTTTTTATTCAACAATAAGAAATGTCTTATGTAATTGTTTGGACAAATATTTAATAAATAATCATAAACAAACAGAGTCACTGTTTTAATATGCATAGTTCAGTTTAAACTTTTTTTTTAAATTGACAATCCAACAAAAGTTTCTGCTTTTTGTTTTTCTACATTTACAGTTCAGCATTTTAAAAAAAAGAGTTTGACAGTAGGTTATTTTATAGCCATTGATACTCATCTTGCCTGTTGCGGATCTGACACACAGGCTAGGGGGGAAAAGTCTGAGTCTACCGCTGACAGACAAGTATCACCGATCTGCTACATTTTTTTTACCTCCTGTCATCAATGTGAATGACGAATTAGGGAAGTTACTCTTCTGATACTTAGCCGTGAATGTGAGACAGACGCAGGAACACACACCCTCCTCTCCTCACACCCTCCCTCCCTCCTTGACACACATCCAACAGGAGGTAATAGGTGTTCTGCTGATAAATCACACAAGTCTTTCAAAAAGGTGTCATTATTCCATCAAAAGCCGGTTCAAGACATAGCAGCTGAACACACAGTGGCAACCATGAAAGATGAACCCAGGAAAGAAAGGGCAATCATAAATAGACTACAATAAATCAACACCACAACACATTTTGTCAACGTACGCTGGGAGGTTGACAAGCATTCACATGACCTCGGCTGACCCATTGTTAGTGATGATGCTAATGGTATTACTGGGACCACCTGAAATGAGCACTAAATCTGCATATTGGGGGGGGGGGGGGGGGGGGGGTTAGGGGCAGACTAGGAGCACCTGAAATGGGCACTAAATCTGCATATAGGGAGGGTTAGGGGTGGACTGGGACCACCTGAAATGGGCACTAAATCTGCATATAGGGGGGGTTAGGGGTGGACTGGGACCACCTGAAATGGACACTAAATCTGCATATGGGGGGAGGGTTAGGTGGTTACAGAGACCAGGTGGTTGGGGGCGGACTGGGACCAGAAATCAGCCCTGGCATTACTAAATGCACCGGCCCATTTTCTTCCTTTCTTCCCATTATTACCCAGATAATGATCCCAGGGTAGATAGGCCCAAACTGGGCTAAAAATGGATCAGCTCCTCGTTTTTTTTTTGGGGTCGGGGTGGTGGGTTGGGTCATCCCATCTGGTACACCTGGACATTTTTTTTAAAGTTACTGGAATTTTTAAGCCCAAATTCTAACCAATCAAACAGCTGTTTGGGTATTGTGGCATCAACCATTCATAAAACAACTGCAGAAGCAGGAGGAAATTCAACCAATGTATTTTTACTACAGTGGTGAGGATGTTCTAGGAAGGGGTTTCAAAACTGCAAATAAAAGTTAGACCATCAATGCAAAAGGCTTAGAGAGCATCTGGAAAACTAAAGAGGACATTGTCCTACAACATTTTCACATTGAGCCCCTCTGAACAACCAAACCCTTTTTTTATTAGGGTACATCCCAAATGGCACCCTATTCCCCATGTAGTGCACTACATTTAACCAGGGCCCCATAGGGGACAGGATGCCATTTGGGACCAACACTAAAAAACATTAGATCAGTGTCTTGTTTAGCATCTCAGGCTTTGTCAACCTGGTTTCCTCCACAAATTAGATTTCAGATAAGTTTCCATTACGCCATGTTGAAACAGTGTAGCACATGTCTTGGTTAGTGACTTGATCCTCAGGCGGGTGAATCAAAACATGGGTCTTTGTTCCCCTGCTGTATAACACACAATGTCAACATTGATCCATACGGGGGAGGCATCCCAAATAGCACCCTGTTTCTTGTATAGTGCACTACTGTTGACCAGGGCCCCAGAGGTAAAAATGGGGCACCATTTCAGACCCACACAGAGTAGTAAAATCATAACTCCACAAAAGGATCTATGGTTTAAACTAATGCTGGGCAGAACATGTTCATCTTGTAGTGACATTCTTGGATAATGAAAGTGTTCTATAGGTAACACATAGCCTGCAGGTATATGAAGTAATAAGGTGGGGGGGGGGGGGCGATATACCACGGCTAAGGGCTGTTCTTAGACACGACGCAAAGCAGAGTATATTGGCCATATTCCACAAACCCTGGAGGTGCCTCGATGCTATTATAAACTAGTTAGTAATTAGAGTATTAAAAATAAATGGTTTTGTCATACCTGTGGTATACGGTGTGATATACCAAGGCTGACAGCCAATCAGCATTCAGGGCTCGAACCCCAGCCAGTTTATAATACTTAATAACTGGTTATAAGTATGTATGAGCCTTTATAAACCCTAAATGTTATGTCTCTGTGCCCCCAGTAATACCTCCACAGCCCAAGTTGTGGTTATCAATTACTGTGACTATAATTCAGATTGGTTCTTGGCAGTACAACTGTGAAAGCACTGCTATGCTACTGTACAATATAGCTTTGATGTTCAGGAAACTCCTAAGCACAGTGAGGATCCTGCCAATCAGGCTCTGCACATGTCTTCCTCCTGCACTTCAAACAAACAGGCAAACATGAGGACTTTGTCCCAAATGGGACCAGAAATCAGCCCTGGCATTTCTAAATGCACCGGCCCACTTTCTTCCTCGAGGACGCCATTATTATGGACTTTGTCCCAAATGGCGTCCTATCACATTAACTGTAAAAGTCGGGAGTTTACCTACACTTTAGCCAAATACATTTTAACTCAGTTTTTCACAATTCTTGACTTTTAATCCTAGTAAAAATTCCCTGTTTTAGGTCAGTTAGGATCACCACTTTATTTTAAGAATGTGAAATGTCAGAATAATAGTAGAGAGAATGAGCTTTTTTTCAGCTTTTATATCTTTCATCACATTCCCAGTGGGTCAGAAGTTTACATAAACAATGCTACCAACTACTAATTGAGTTGTTTGACTTGGGTCAAACGTTTCAGG
>NC_143026.1:93614820-93682320 GCF_057628025.1 Oncorhynchus mykiss | reverse complement strand
CTGTCTGTAGCTTCCTGTCCTACTGTCTTCAACTAGAGCAGACTCAGGTCCACTACCTGTCTGTAGCTTCCTGTCCTACTGTCTTCAGCTAGAGCAGACTCAGGTCCACTACCTGTGGGATAACATATAAGATATTGTAGCTTTTCCCTCCTCTCTGTCCAGCTAGAGTTGCCTACTTACAGATGTAGGATCTTAATTCGATCACTCTTTTGTTACTGAGAATTTTCCTGCACAGCCTGCAGATGAGCTTTATGATTGACATAAATTCACTGAAAACCCGCACTAACACACGATTAGTCTAATTTTGCCCAGCTATTTGCCTAACCACCATTCAAGCAACATTATGGACTAAACGTTTATTTTTTGCTGTGACAATACTGGTCAAATTAAGATCCAACATCTGTAGCTGAGGCTTTTGGCTTCGGTATCTACCTTCACAGTTGTCACCATAGAAACCCTGGATGCAGGTACAGTTGTGGTTCCCAGGGCCGAGGAATTCACAGGTCGAACGGTTCTCACAGCCCTCCCCTTGACAAGACACTGCAAGACAGAGGACAAAGATGGCCGTTTTAGGATGCGTCTGGACACAGATTTGTAACAGCCGATGTGGGTTAAATGCCGATACCAGGGCTGCCAGGGCAAGACGGTGTGCGATGCAAAAACAACACACCAATGGGGGAACAGGCAAGTAGCGTACTTTGTAAGAATTGTTTTCAATGTAATAAAAAAAAAAAAGATGAATAAGAAAAGATTCCCTCTCATGTGAGAAATACATAGTTCTTATTATAACAGCTTTTACCTGTTTGATTGTCAGTTTGAGGAGCCAATGAGGAATTCACCTGGACCACCACCAACACCAACTCTATGAAAGAACATTTCAAAAGGCTTCAGGGCTTTCTAGCGGAAAATGTTGAGTCTAATAATTATTCAGGCAAGGAGAAAATGCCTCACATACTACTACTACACCACATCAATATTACACAAAGGGAGCTCTTTCTTTCGTTCTCTCCGTTTTGTGTTGTTGTCGCTCTTTATAGTGGAGAAAGCCTAGAGCCCAGGCCTCCTCTCTCAACCATTAGCTAACCACACCGTTGCCGAGGCTGTGAAAACAGGCGACGCCTGTAAAAAAAAACTTTTAAAACAAAACCGTCAGGTCACTCTGACATAGAGCTCCTAGCCATGCTCACGGTGCTCCCAAATGGCACCCTCATTTCCTTTCTAGTGCACTACAATGCTCGGGTTATAATAGGAATAGGTTTCCGTTTTGTGACAGAGCCTCACCCATCTCATCCTCCCAGAGTGAGGGTTCGTCAGGGTTTGTTTCTTAACTTGCCCTCTCAGTTGAAGGGGAAAAAAAACATTTAAATCTGTTACAGGAAGCCAAACAGAGAGCAGGAAGTAGAACTTGCCGGCCGCCAATGGTAACATTTTCTATCACGAATCGTTGTTCTTAACATGAGGGGAAATTGAGAGAGAGAGAGAGAGAGGGGAGAGAGAGAGAGAGAGAGAGAGAGAGAGAGAGAGAGAGAGAGAGAGAGAGAGAGAGAGGGGGGGGGGGGGGGGGAGAGAGGAGAGAGAGAGAGGTAAACAGAGAGAGAGAGAGAGGAGAGAGAAAGAAGTAAACAGAGAGAGAGAGAGGAGAGAGAGAGAGGTAAACAGAGAGAGAGAGAGAGGAGAGAGAGAGAGAGAGAGAGAGAGAGAGAGAGAGAGAGAGAGAGAGAGAGAGAGAGAGAGGAAGAGACACGGTCTAGCTGGTGCTAACTGGCAGGATTAGTCATGATGCCTCCCAAATGCGACCCTATTCTCTATACCAGGGGTTCTCAAACTTTTTTGAAGGGCCAGATACAAATTCATCAGGAGTGCATTACATAAGGAATTATAGAGGCATTTGGGAAGGAGTCTGTTGAATAGTACTTCCTGTTGAAAGAAGGAGAGATGGATCAGTAGCCTCACCTGTTTCACAGTGTGTTCCGGTGAAGGCAACAGGACAGGTGCAGTTGTACCTATTCACCTGGCCGTTACACTGTCCTCCATTCAGGCAGGGCTGGGAAACACACTCGTCCATGTCTGGAATGTAACCGCACAAACACAACAAGAACATCAAGCCTAGTTCATCAATGTGGGGGGGGGGGGGGGGGGGAATCTAGCCACTTTAATAATGGAAATCATGAATGTAATCAATGTATCACTTAGCCACTTTATATCATGTTTACACACCCTACATTACTCATCTCATATGTATATACTGTGCTCTATACCATCTACTGCATCTTGCCTCTGCTGTTCTGTACCATCACTCATTCATATATCTTTATGTACATATTCTTCATCCCTTTACACGTGTGTGTGTATAAGGTAGTTGTTGTGGAATTGTTAGGTTACTTGTTAGATATTACTGTGTGGTCGGGAACTAGAAGCACAAGCATTTCGCTGCACTCGCATTAACATCTGCTAACCGTGTGTACGTGATCAATACGATTTGATTTGATTTGATTTGAAATGGAATAGGGAAGGGAACAATGACACTAGCTCCAAGGTGCACGAATTGAAGAGAAAACTGAAGTCAAGAGGGAGACAAGAGGGAGTCAAGAGGAGGTCAAGAGGGAGTCAAGAGGAGGTCAAGAGGGAGTCAAGAGGGAGTCAAGAGGAGGTCAATAGGGAGTCAAGAGGAGGTCAAGAGGGAGTCAAGAGGGAGTCAAGAGGGAGTCAAGACGAAGTCAAGAGGGAGTCAAGACGAAGTCAAGAGGGAGTCAAGAGGAGGTCAATAGGGAGTCAAGAGGAGGTCAAGAGGAGGTCAAGAGGAGGTCAAGAGGGAGTCAAGAGGGAGTCAAGAGGGAGTCAAGAGGAGGTCAAGAGGGAGTCAAGAGGAAGTCAAGAGGAGGTCAAGAGGGAGTCAAGAGGGAGTCAAGAGGGAGTCAAGAGGGAGTCAAGAGGAGGTCAATAGGGAGTCAAGAGGGAGTCAAGAGGAGGTCAAGAGGGAGTCAAGAGGGAGTCAAGAGGGAGTCAAGAGGGAGTCAAGAGGAGGTCAATAGGGGGTCAAGAGGGAGTCAAGAGGAGGTCAAGAGGGAGTCAAGAGGGAGTCAAGAGGGAGACAAGACGAAGTCAAGAGGGAGTCAAGAGGAGGTCAAGAGGGAGTCAAGAGGGAGTCAAGAGGGAGTCAAGAGGAGGTCAAGAGGAGGTCAAGAGGGAGTCAAGAGGGAGTCAAGAGGGAGTCAAGAGGGAGTCAAGAGGAGGTCAATAGGGAGTCAAGACGAAGTCAAGAGGAGGTCAAGAGCGAGTCAAGAGGGAGTCAAGAGGGAGTCAAGATGAAGTCAAGAGGAGGTCAATAGGGAGTCAAGAGGGAGTCAAGAGGGAGTCAAGAGGAGGTCAATAGGGAGTCAAGAGGGAGTCAAGAGGAGATCAAGAGGGAGTCAAGAGGGAGTCCAGAGGGAGTCAAGACGAAGTCAAGAGGGAGTCAAGAGGGAGTAAAGACGAAGTCAATAGGGAGTCAAGAGGGAGTCAAGAGGAGGTCAAGAGGGAGTCAAGAGGGAGTCAAGATGAAGTCAAGAGGAGGTCAAGAGGGAGTCAAGAGGAGGTCAAGAGGGAGTCAAGAGGAGGTCAAGAGGGAGTCAAGAGGAGGTCAAGAGGGAGTCAAGAGGAGGTCAAGAGGGAGTCAAGAGGGAGTCAAGACGAAGTCAAGAGGAGGTCAATAGGGAGTCAAGAGGGAGTCAAGAGGGAGTCAAGAGGAGGTCAATAGGGAGTCAAGAGGGAGTCAAGAGGAGGTCAAGAGGCAGTCAAGAGGGAGTCAAGAGGGAGTCAAGACGAAGTCAAGAGGGAGTCAAGAGGGAGTCAAGAGGGAGTCAAGAGGAATCAATAGGGAGTCAAGAGGGAGTCAAGAGGAGGTCAAGAGGGAGTCAAGAGGGAGTCAAGAGGGAGTCAAGAGGGAGTCAAGAGGGAGTCAAGACGAAGTCAAGAGGGAGTCAAGAGGGAGTAAAGACGAAGTCAATAGGGAGTCAAGAGGGAGTAAAGACGAAGTCAATAGGGAGTCAAGAGGGAGTCAAGAGGGAGTCAAGAGGAGGTCAATAGGGAGTCAAGAGGGAGTCAAGAGGAGGTCAAGAGGGAGTCAAGAGGAGGTCAAGAGGGAGTCAAGAGGAGGTCAAGAGGAGGTCAAGAGGGAGTCAAGAGGGAGTCAAGAGGGAGTCAAGAGGGAGTCAAGAGGGCAATTCAGAAACTATTGAAGGTGGAAGTTGATATACTGTAAATGGGATTTGGAATAGACACATTTTCTAGATACTAATATCCGGTCAAAGGAACCTCTCCTATTCATCTTTGTTCAGTGGAATGGCATAGTGCTTTATTGTCTGTGTGTTGATCTCCTAAAAAGCAGAGCTGGATTCGGGAACTTCTTTTACTTACCAGCTGTCTGGTATTAAGGTACAATTTGCTCCCATGTAGAAACAATAGATCGTTAAATGTACAACAGGATATAATAGTATTATATAGTATTATACAGCACTGTACAGTATTATATAGTACTATATAATATTATATAGTATTATAGAGTACTGTACAGTATAACATGTAGATTATAATATGTACATTATCTAATACAGGATCTAATATGTACAGGATCTAATACAGGATCTAATACAGGATCTAATACAGGATCTAATATATACAGGATCTAATACAGGATCTAATACAGGATCTAATACAGGATCTAATACAGGATCTAATATGTACAGGATCTAATACAGGATCTAATACAGGATCTAATACAGGATCTAACATATACAGGATCTAATACAGGGTCTAATACAGGATCTAATACAGGATCTAATACAGGATCTAATACAGGATCTAATATGTACAGGATCTAATACAGGATCTAATACAGGATCTAAAATGTACAGGATCTAATACAGGATCTAACATATACAGGATCTAATACAGGATCTAATACAGGATCTAATATGTACAGGATCTAATACAGGATCTAATACAGGATCAAACACAGGATCGAATACAAGATCTAATACAGGATCTAATACAGGATCTAATACAGGATCAAATACAGGATCTAATGTGTACAGGATCTAATACAGGATCTAATATGTACAGGATCTAATACAGGATCTAATATGTACAGGATCTAATACAGGATCTAACATATACAGGATCTAATACAGGATCTAATACAGGATCTAATATGTACAGGATCTAATACAGGATCTAATACAGGATCAAACACAGGATCGAATAGAAGATCTAATACAGGATCTAATACAGGATCTAATACAGGATCAAATACAGGATCTAATGTGTACAGGATCTAATACAGGATCTAATATGTACAGGATCTAATACAGGATCTAATATGTACAGGATCTAATACAGGATCTAATACAGGATCTAATATGTACAGGATCTAATACAGGATCTAATATGTACAGGATCTAATACAGGATCTAATATGTACAGGATCTAATACAGGATCTAATATGTACAGGATCTAATACAGGATCTAATACAGGATCTAATATGTACAGGATCTAATACAGGATCTAATATGTACAGGATCTAATACAGGATCTAATATGTACAGGATCTAATACAGGATCTAATATGTACAGGATCTAATACAGGATCTAATACAGGATCTAATATGTACAGGATCTAATACAGGATCTAATATGTACAGGATCTAATACAGGATCTAATATGTACAGGATCTAATACAGGATCTAATATGTACAGGATCTAATACAGGATCTAATATGTACAGGATCTAATACAGGATCTAATATGTACAGGATCTAATACAGGATCTAATACAGGATCTAATATGTACAGGACAACAGTTCTTGTTTCATCAATAACCCCTAATTTAGTGAAAGACCAGGATGTTACACCGGGCTGGCACCCTATTCCCTACATAGTGCACTACTTTTGAATATAGCCCATAGGAAGGTAGTGACCTTGTTTCCTGGTCTGTGCAGTACATAGGGAATAGGGTGCCATTTGGGACACATTTCAGAAAACCAGGTCAAGGCACTCCCCAACTGGTACAGGAAGGAGGAGCAGAGAGGGAGGGGAGGGGGGACAGGGAGGAGCAGCAGGGATGGAGGGGAGGTGGGACAGGGAGACAGCAGGGATGGAGGGGAGGGGGGACAGGGAGACAGCAGAGAGGGAGGGGAGGGGGGACAGGGAGACAGCAGAGAGGGAGGGGAGGGGGGACAGGGAGACAGCAGAGAGGGAGGGGAGGGGGGACAGGGAGACAGCAGAGAGGGAGGGGACGGGGGACAGGGAGACAGCAGAGAGGGAGGGGAGGGGGGACAGGGAGACAGCAGAGAGGGAGGGGAGGGGGACAGGGAGACAGCAGAGAGGGAGGGGAGGGGGGACAGGGAGACAGCAGAGAGGGAGGGGAGGGGGGACAGGGAGACAGCAGAGAGGGAGGGGAGGGGGGACAGGGAGACAGCAGAGAGGGAGGGGAGGGGGGACAGGGAGGAGCAGCAGGGATGGAGGGGAGGGGGGACAGGGAGACAGCAGAGAGGGAGGGGAGGGGGGACAGGGAGGAGCAGCAGGGATGGAGGGGAGGGGGGACAGGGAGACAGCAGAGAGGGAGGGGAGGGGGGACAGGGAGGAGCAGCAGGGATGGAGGGGAGGGGGGACAGGGAGACAGCAGAGAGGGAGGGGAGGGGGACAGGGAGACATCAGTGATGGAGGGGAGGGGAGGGGGGAGAAGAGAGGAGAGGGGGACAGTGAAGGACAGAGAGGAAAAAAAGAGTTGGACATTTGAAGACAGCTCTGAGTTCAGTAAAGTTCTGTAGGTCCATACACTCTGTGACCCCCAGAGAGAACGACCAGATATACATCCAATGTGTTTGCAGCTGAACAGTCTCCTTGCTAGAAGATATCAATCAGACCACACAGGTTGGCTTCATGGAAACTCTCTCTGGATGAAGTAACATCTGCCAGACTGATGAGATGTAATGTAGAGAGCAGAGAGCGTTTCCTCTGGGGAGAGAGATGCCTATCCCCTAAACCTGACCCCCTCCCCGTTGACTCACCATCCCCTAAACCTGACCCCCTCCCAGGACCCCTGTTGACTCACCATCCCCTACACCTGACCCCACCCCTCTCAGGACCCCTGTTGACTCACCATCCCCTACACCTGACCCCCCCTCCCAGGATCCCTGTTGACTCACCATCCCCTACACCTGACCCGCCCCCCCCCCCCTCCCAGGACCCCTGTTGACTCACCATCCCCTACACCTGACCCCCCCCTCCCAGGACCCCTGTTGACTCACCATCCCCTACACCTGACCCCCCCCTCCCAGGACCCCTGTTGACTCACCACCCCCTACACATGACCCCCCCCCCCCTCCCAGGACCCCTGTTAACTCACCTGTCTCACACAGAGTCCCAGAGTAGCCACTCTCACACACACAGGTGAAGCTGTCGACACCTGGCACACACAGCGCTCCGTTGAGGCAGGGTCTGTCTTTACACTCGTCAATGTCTGCAGGCAGAATCACACACACACACACACACACACACACACACACACACACACACACACACACACACACACACACACACACACACACACACACACACACACACACAGGATATTTACTCAGCTGATTAATATATCCGCCACGCCTCTCCCCTCACACTGAAAATATGCGCTGCTGGCTGTGAATGTTATTAGAGAAGATATGTCTCCACAGGAATGAGGAGAGGCAGCAAGTCAGCAGGCAGGGAGGGGAGAGGGGTCAGGGAGGAGCAGAGAGAGGGAGGGGAGGGGGGTCAGGGAGACAGCAGAGAGGGAGGGGAGGGGGGACAGGGAGGAGCAGAGAGAGGGAGGGGAGGGGGGTCAGGGAGGAGCAGAGAGAGGGAGGGGAGGGGGGTCAGGGAGGAGCAGAGAGAGGGAGGGGAAGGGTGTCAGGGAGGAGCAGAGAGAGGGAAGGGAGGGGGGTCAGGGAGGAGCAGAGAGAGGGAGGGGAGGGGGGTCAGGGAGGAGCAGAGAGAGGGAGGGGAGGGGGTCAGGGAGACAGCAGAGAGGGAGGGGAGGGGGGACAGGGAGGAGCAGAGAGAGGGAGGGGAGGGGGGTCAAGGAGGAGCAGAGAGAGGGAGGGGAGGGGGGTCAGGGAGGAGCAGAGAGAGGGAGGGGAGGGGGGACAGGGAGGGATGGGAGGGGGGACAGGGAGTGGGGAGAAGAGAGGGAGAACTGGGGGGAGAGGGGAGAAGAGAGGGAGAACTGGGGGGAGAGGGGAGCAGAGAGGAAGGGGAGGGGAGGGGGGACAGGGAGGAGCAGCAGGGATGGAGGGGAGGGGGGACAGGGAGAGGGGAAAAGAGAGGGAGAACTGGGGGGAGAGGGGAGAAGAGAGGGAGAACTGGGGGGAGAGGGGAGAAGAGAGGGAGAACTGGGGGGAGAGGGGAGAAGAGAGGGAGAACTGGGGGGAGAGGGGAGAAGAGATGAGAGGGGGACAGTGGACAGAGAGGAAAGAGGAGTTGGACACAGCTGTAAAGGAGCTGAAATTCAGACTCAAAGTAATAGAATAGATCAAGTAAATCATTTTGGTTTGTGCATTATCAGATTAACATATAATTCGCCAAGAAAGTATGTGATGCAGAACAGGAGTATGGGATAGATGGTGTTGTATTGCGTAAAAATCAAGCAAGTAGGAGGGAGAAGTAGATAGAGTAAGAAGGGAGAGTTCAGAAAATAGGTGGTTAGAGGTGGTTAGATGGTTAGAGGTGGTTAGAGGTGGTTAAAGGTGGTTAGATGGTTAGAGGTGGTTAGATGGTTAGGTGGTTAGAGGTGGTTAGAGGTGGTTAGGTGGTTAGAGGTGGTTAGGTGGTTAGATGGTTAGAGGTGGTTAGGTGGTTAGAGGTGGTTAGAGGTGGTTAGATGGTTAGAAGTGGTTAGGTGGTTAGATGTGGTTAGGTGGTTAGAGGTGGTTAGAGGTGGTTAGATGGTTAGAAGTGGTTAGGTGGTTAGAGGTGGTTAGGTGGTTAGAGGTGGTTAGATGGTTAGAAGTGGTTAGATGGTTCGAGGTGGTTAGAAGTGGTTAGAGGTGGTTAGATGGTGGTTAGGTGGTCAGAGGTGGTTAGATGGTTAGAAGTGGTTAGAGGTGGTTAGATGGTGGTTAGATGGTCAGAGGTGGTTAGATGGTTAGAAGTGGTTAGAGGTGGTTAGATGGTGGTTAGATGGTTAGATGGCGGTTAGATGGTAAGAGGTGGTTAGAAGTGGTTAGATGGTGGTTAGATGGTTAGATGGTTAGAGGTGGTTAGATGGTTAGAGGTGGTTAGGTGGTTAGAGGTGGTTAGGTGGTTAGAGGTGGTTAGGTGGTTAGATGGTGGTTAGATGGTCAGAGGTGGTTAGATGGTTAGAAGTGTTTAGAGGTGGTTAGATGGTGGTTAGATGGTGGTTAGATGGTTAGAGGTGGTTAGAAGTGGTTAGATGGTGGTTAGATGGTTAGATGGTGAGAGGTGGTTAGATGGTTAGAGGTGGTTAGATGGTTAGAGGTGGTTAGATGGTTAGAGGTGGTTAGAGGTGGTTAGATGGTTAGAGGTGGTTAGATGGTGGTTAGATGGTTAGATGGTGGTTAGATGGTTAGAGGTGGTTAGATGGTGGTAAGATGGTGGTTAGATGGTCAGAGGCGGTTCAGATGGTTAGAGGTGGTTAGATGGTTAGAGGTGGTTAGATGGTGGTTAGATGGTGGTTAGATGGTTAGATGGTTAGAGGTGGTTAGATGGTTAGAAGTGGTTAGAGGTGGTTAGATGGTTAGAGGTGGTTAGATGGTTAGAGGTGGTTAGATGGTTGGAGGTGGTTAGATGGTGGTTAGATGGTTAGATGGTGGTTAGATGGTTAGAGGTGGTTAGAGGTGGTTAGATGGTGGTTAGATGGTTAGAGGTGGTTAGAAGTGGTTAGATGGTGGTTAGATGGTTAGATGGTTAGAGGTGGTTAGATGGTTAGAGGTGGTTAGGTGGTTAGAGGTGGTTAGGTGGTTAGAGGTGCTTAGGTGGTTAGATGGTGGTTAGATGGTCAGAGGTGGTTAGATGGTTAGAAGTGTTTAGAGGTGGTTAGATGGTGGTTAGATGGTGGTTAGATGGTTAGAGGTGGTTAGAAGTGGTTAGATGGTGGTTAGATGGTTAGACGGTTAGAGGTGGTTAGATGGTTAGAGGTGGTTAGAGGTGGTTAGATGGTTAGATGGTGGTTAGATGGTTAGAGGTGGTTAGATGGTGGTTAGATGGTGGTTAGATGGTGGTTAGATGGTTAGAGGTGGTTAGATGGTTAGATGGTTAGGTGTGAAGGTAGAGTGGGTACTGTACCTGTTTGGCAGACTGTCCCTGTAAACCCAGGTGGACACTGGCAGGTGAACCCGTTAACCTGGTCTGAGCAGGTACCTCCGTTCTGACAGGGGTAGGACGAACACTCCTCTACATCTACACACACACACACACACACACACACACACACACACACACACACACATACAGAGAGAAAGTGAGAGAGAGAGAGAGAGAGAGTCATGAGGGCAGACTCTCCAGTCAACACATACAAGGCTGAACTGGGGGGAGAGGGGGAAGAGAGGGAGAACTGGGGGGAGAGGGGAGAAGAGAGGGAGAACTGGGGGGAGAGGGGAGAAGAGAGGGGAGAACTGGGGGGAGAGGGGAGAAGAGAGGGAGAACTGGGGGGAGAGGGGAGAAGAGAGGAGAGGGGGACAGTGGACAGAGAGGAAAGAGGAGTTGGACACAGCTGTAAAGGAGCTGAAATTCAGGCTCAAAGTAATAGAATAGATCAAGTAAATCATTTTGGTTTGTGCATTATCAGATTAACATATAATTCGCCAAGAAAGTATGTGATGCAGAACAGGAGTATGGGATAGATGGTGTTGTATTGCGTAAAAATCAAGCAAGTAGGAGGGAGAAGTAGATAGAGTAAGAAGGGAGAGTTCAGAAAAGAGGTGGTTAGAGGTAGTTAGATGGTTAGAGGTGGTTAGGTGGTTAGAGGTGGATAGGTCGTTAGAGGTGGTTAGAGATGGTTAGAGGTGGTTAGAGGTGGTTAGATGGTTAGAGGTGGTTAGAGATGGTTAGAGGTGGTTAGAGGAGGTTAGAGGTAGTTAGGTCGTTAGAGGTGGTTAGGTAGTTAGAGGTGGTTAGATGGTTAGATGGTTAGAGGTGGTTAGAGGTGGTTAGATGGTTAGAGGTGGTTAGATGGTTAGATGGTTAGAGGTGGTTAGGTGGTTAGAGGTGGTTAGAGGTGGTTAGGTGGTTAGAGGTGGTTAGGTGGTTAGAGGTGGTTAGATGGTTAGATGGTTAGAGGTGGTTAGAGGTGGTTAGATGGTTAGATGGTTAGAGGTGGTTAGGTGGTTAGAGGTGGTTAGGTGGTTAGATGTGGTTAGGTGGTTAGAGGTGGTTAGGTGGTTAGAGGTGGTTAGGTGGTTAGAAGTGGTTAGGTGGTTAGATGTGGTTAGGTGGTTAGAGGTGGTTAGGTGGTTAGAGGTGGTTAGGTGGTTAGATGGTTAGAGGTGGTTAGAAGTGTCATGTATTGTCATGTTGTGTCCTGTTCCTGTTCTTACTCTTCACCCTGTCTCCCTCTGCTGGTCGTATTAGGTTACCTTTTCTTCCCCTCTTTCCCCCAGCTGTTCCTTGTCTCCTCTAACTACCTCGTTCACCCCTTTTCCCACCTGTTCCCTTTTTCCCTCTGATTAGGTCTCTATATCTCTCTCTGTTCCTGTTTCTGTCTTTGTCGGATTCTTGTTTGTGTTATTCATGCCTGAACCAGACTATCGTCATGTTTGCTGCAACCTTGTCCTGTCCTGTCGGAATCTGCCGGTCCATCTGAGCCTACCTATGTTTTGTCATTAAAGAAGCTCTGTTTACGTTAATTCGCTTTTGGGTCCTCATTCACGCACCGTAACAGAAGAATCCGACCAAGAATGGACCCAGCGACTTCGGATCCTCTCCACTCAGCCGTCGAGATCCAGGGAGCGATGCTAGGCAGACACGAGCAGGAATTGTCTGCTGCTCGACATGCCGTTGAGACCCTGGCCACCCAAGTCTCCAACCTCACAGAACAGGTTCACCATCTCCGCCTCGATCCACCGGCCACTTCCAGGGCTTTCGAATCTCCGGAGCCCAGAATCAATAACCCGCCGTGTTACTCTGGGGAGCCCACTGAATGCCGCTCGTTCCTCACCCAGTGTGATATTGTGTTTTCTCTCCAGCCCAACACTTACTCCAGGAGCACTGCTCGTGTCGCCTACGTCATATCTCTCCTTACTGGACGGGCTCGTGAGTGGGGCACGGCAATCTGGGAGGCAAGGGCTGAGTGTACTAACCAGTATCAGGACTTTAAGGAGGAGATGATACGGGTTTTTGATCAATCTGTTTTTGGGGAGGAGGCTTCCAGGGCCCTGTCTTCCCTATGTCAAGGTAATCGATCCATAACAGACTACTCTATCGAGTTTCGCACTCTTGCTGCCTCCAGTGGCTGGAACGAGCCGGCTTTGCTCGCTCGTTTTCTGGAGGGTCTCCGCGCAGAGGTAAAGGATGAGATTCTCTCCCGGGAGGTTCCTGCCAGCGTGGATTCCTTGATTGAACTCGCTATTCGCATTGAGCGACGGATTGATCTTCGTCACCGAGCTCGTGGAAAGGAGCTCGCGTTCTCCGTTGCCCCCCTCTCCGCATCACTACCATCTTCCTCTGCCGGCTCGGGTGCTGAGCCTATGCAGCTGGGAGGTATCCGCATCTCGACTAAGGAGAGGGAACAGAGAATCACCAACCGCCTCTGTCTCTATTGCGGTTCTGCTGGTCATTTTGTCACTTCATGTCCAGTAAAAGCCAGAGCTCATCAGTAAGCGGAGGGCTACTGGTGAGCGCTACTACTCCTGTTTCTCCTTCAAGATCCTGCACTACCTTGTCGGTCCATCTACGCTGGACCGGTTCGTCAGCTTCCTGCAGTGCCTTAATAGACTCTGGGGCGGAGGGCTGTTTTATGGACGAGACCTGGGCTCGGGAACATGACATTCCTCTCAGACAGTTAAGGGAGTCCACGGCCTTGTTCGCCCTGGATGGTAGTCCTCTCCCCAGGATTCAGCGTGAGACGCTACCTTTAACCCTCACTGTTTCTGGTAATCATAGCGAAACCATTTCTTTTTTAATTTTTCGTTCACCTTTTACACCTGTTGTTTTGGGCCATCCCTGGCTAGTTTGTCATAATCCTTCCATTAATTGGTCTAGTAATTCTATCCTCTCCTGGAACGTCTCTTGTCATGTGAAATGTTTAATGTCTGCTATCCCTCCTGTTTCCTCTGTCTCTTCTTCACAGGAGGAGCCTGGTGATTTGACAGGGGTGCTGGAGGAATATCACGATCTGCGCACGGTGTTCAGTCGGTCCAGGGCCACCTCTCTTCCTCCACACCGGTCGTATGATTGTAGTATTGATCTCCTTCCGGGAACCACTCCCCCCCGGGGTAGACTATACTCTCTGTCGGCTCCCGAACGTAAGGCTCTCGAAGATTATTTGTCTGTAGCTCTTGCAGCCGGTACCATAGTCCCCTCCTCCTCTCCCGCCGGAGCGGGGTTTTTTTTTGTTAAGAAGATGGACGGGTCCCTGCGCCCCTGCATAGATTATCGAGGGCTGAATGACATAACAGTGAAGAATCGTTATCCGCTTCCTCTTATGTCTTCAGCCTTCGAGATCCTGCAGGGAGCCAGGTTTTTCACTAAGTTGGACCTTCGTAACGCTTACCATCTCGTGCGCATCAGGGAGGGGGACGAGTGGAAGACGGCGTTTAACACTCCGTTAGGGCACTTTGAATACCGGGTTCTTCCTTTCGGCCTCGCTAACGCTCCAGCTGTCTTTCAGGCATTAGTCAATGATGTCCTGAGAGACATGCTGAACATCTTTGTTTTCGTTTACCTTGACGATATCCTGATTTTTTCACCGTCACTCCAGATTCATGTTCAGCACGTTCGACGTGTCCTCCAGCGCCTTTTAGAGAATTGTCTTTTTGTGAAGGCTGAGAAGTGCTCTTTTCATGCCTCCTCCGTCACATTTCTCGGTTCCGTTATTTCCGCTGAAGGCATTAAGATGGATCCCGCTAAGGTCCAAGCTGTCATTGATTGGCCCGTCCCTAAGTCACGCGTCGAGCTGCAGCGCTTTCTCGGCTTCGCGAACTTCTATCGTCGTTTCATCCGTAATTTCGGTCAGGTGGCAGCTCCTCTCACAGCCCTTACTTCTGTCAAGACGTGCTTTAAGTGGTCCGTTTCCGCCCAGGGAGCTTTTGATCTCCTCAAGAATCGTTTTACATCCGCACCTATCCTTGTTACACCTGACGTCACTAGACAGTTCGTTGTCGAGGTTGACGCGTCAGAGGTGGGCGTGGGAGCCATTCTTTCTCAGCGCTCCCTCTCTGACGACAAGGTCCACCCTTGCGCGTATTTTTCTCATCGCCTGTCGCCGTCGGAACGTAACTATGATGTGGGAAACCGCGAACTGCTCGCCATCCGCTTAGCCCTAGGCGAATGGCGACAGTGGTTGGAGGGGGCGACCGTTCCTTTTGTCGTTTGGACTGACCATAGGAACCTTGAGTACATCCGTTCTGCCAAACGACTTAATGCGCGTCAGGCGCGCTGGGCGCTGTTTTTCGCTCGTTTCGAGTTCGTGATTTCTTATCGTCCGGGCTCTAAGAACACCAAGCCTGATGCTTTATCTCGTCTCTTCAGTTCTTCAGTAGCCTCCACTGACCCCGAGGGGATTCTCCCTGAGGGGCGTGTTGTCGGGTTGACTGTCTGGGGAATTGAGAGGCAGGTAAAGCAAGCACTCACTCAAACTCCGTCGCCGCGCGCTTGTCCTAGGAACCTTCTTTTCGTTCCCGTTCCTACTCGTCTGGCCGTTCTTCAGTGGGCTCACTCTGCCAAGTTAGCCGGCCACCCTGGCGTTCGGGGTACGCTTGCTTCCATTCGCCAGCGTTTTTGGTGGCCCACCCGGGAGCATGACACGCGTCGCTTCGTGGCTGCTTGTTCGGTCTGCGCGCAGACTAAGTCCGGTAACTCCCCTCCTGCCGGCCGTCTCAGGCCGCTTCCCATTCCCTCTCGACCGTGGTCTCACATCGCCTTAGATTTTGTCACCGGACTGCCTTCGTCAGCGGGGAAGACTGTTATTCTTACGGTTGTCGACAGGTTCTCTAAGGCGGCTCATTTTATTCCCCTTGCTAAGCTTCCTTCTGCTAAAGAGACGGCACAAATCATCATCGAGAATGTTTTCAGAATTCATGGCCTTCCGTCAGACGTCGTTTCGGACAGAGGTCCGCAATTCACGTCTCAATTTTGGAGGGAGTTTTGCCGTTTGATTGGGGCTTCCGTCAGTCTCTCTTCCGGCTTTCACCCCCAGTCTAACGGTCAAGCAGAACGGGCCAATCAGACTATTGGTCGCATCTTACGCAGTCTTTCTTTTCGCAACCCTGCGTCTTGGTCAGAACAGCTCCCCTGGGCAGAATACGCCCACAACTCGCTTCCTTCGTCTGCGACCGGGCTATCTCCTTTTCAGAGTAGCCTCGGGTACCAGCCTCCGCTGTTCTCATCTCAGTTCGCCGAGTCCAGCGTCCCCTCCACTCAGGCTTTTGTCCAACGTTGCGAGCGCACCTGGAAGAGGGTCAGGTCTGCACTTTGCCGTTATAGGGCGCAGACTGTGAGAGCTGCTAATAAGCGTAGAACTAAGAGTCCTAGATATTGTCGCGGTCAGAGAGTTTGGCTCTCCACTCAGAACCTTCCCCTTAAGACCGCTTCTCGCAAGTTGACCCCGCGGTTCATTGGTCCGTTCCGTATTTCTCAGATCATTAATCCTGTCGCAGTGCGACTTCTTCTTCCGCGATATCTTCGTCGCGTCCACCCGGTCTTCCATGTCTCCTGTGTCAAGCCCGTTCTTCGCGCCCCCGCTCGTCTTCCCCCCCCCCCCATCCTTGTCGAGGGCGCACCCATCTACAGGGTCCGTAGGATTTTGGACATGCGTCCTCGGGGCCGTGGTCATCAGTACCTAGTAGATTGGGAGGGGTACGGTCCTGAGGAGAGGAGTTGGGTTCCCTCTCGGGACGTGCTGGACCGTGCGCTGATCGATGATTTCCTCCGTTGCCGCCAGGTTTCCTCCTCGAGTGCGCCAGGAGGCGCTCGGTGAGTGGGGGGGTACTGTCATGTATTGTCATGTTGTGTCCTGTTCCTGTTCTTACTCTTCACCCTGTCTCCCTCTGCTGGTCGTATTAGGTTACCTTTTCTTCCCCTCTTTCCCCCAGCTGTTCCTTGTCTCCTCTAACTACCTCGTTCACCCCTTTTCCCACCTGTTCCCTTTTTCCCTCTGATTAGGTCTCTATATCTCTCTCTGTTCCTGTTTCTGTCTTTGTCGGATTCTTGTTTGTGTTATTCATGCCTGAACCAGACTATCGTCATGTTTGCTGCAACCTTGTCCTGTCCTGTCGGAATCTGCCGGTCCATCTGAGCCTACCTATGTTTTGTCATTAAAGAAGCTCTGTTTACGTTAATTCGCTTTTGGGTCCTCATTCACGCACCGTAACAAGAAGTGGTTAGGTGGTTAGATGTGGTTAGGTGGTTAGAGGTGGTTAGGTGGTTAGAGGTGGTTAGATGGTTAGGTGGTTAGAGGTGGTTAGGTGGTTAGAGGTGGTTAGATGGTTAGATGGTTAAAGGTGGTTAGATGGTGGTTATGTGGTTAGATGGTGGTTAGATGGTTAGAGGTGGTTAGATGGTGGTTAGATGGTTAGATGGTGGTTAGATGGTTAGAGGTGGTTAGATGGTTAGAGGTGGTTAGATGGTGGTTAGATGGTTAGAGGTGGTTAGATGGTTAGGTGTGAAGGTAGAGTGGGTACTGTACCTGTTTGGCAGACTGTCCCTGTAAACCCAGGTGGACACTGGCAGGTGAACCCGTTAACCTGGTCTGAGCAGGTACCTCCGTTCTGACAGGGGTAGGACGAACACTCCTCTACATCTACACACACACACACACACACACACACACACACACACACACACACACACACACACACACACACACACACACACACACACACACACACACACACACACACACACACACACACACACACACACACACACACACACACACACACACACACACACACACAGAGAGAGAGAGAGAGAGAGAGAGAGAGAGAGAGAGAGTCATGAGGGCAGACTCTCCAGTCAACACATACAAGGCTGAAAAAAACACGGCTGAATTAGTAGAATTGTCCAAGAGGAGCGTTGCAGAGAGACCTGACAGGAGGAGTGTTGCAGAGAGACCTGGTAGGAGGAGTGTTGCAGAGAGACCTGACAGGAGGAGTGTTGCAGAGAGACCTGACAGGAGGAGTGTTGCAGAGAGACCTGACAGGAGGAGTGTTACAGAGAGACCTGACAGGAGGAGTGTTACAGAGAGACCTGACAGGAGGAGTGTTACAGAGAGACCTGACAGGAGGAGTGTTACAGAGAGACCTGACAGGAGGAGTGTTGCAGAGAGACCTGACAGGAGGAGTGTTGCAGAGAGACCTGACAGGAGGAGTGTTGCAGAGAGACCTGACAGGAGGAGTGTTGCAGAGAGACCTGACAGGAGGAGTGTTGCAGAGAGACCTGGTAGGAGGAGTGTTGCAGAGAGACCTGGTAGGAGGAGTGTTACAGAGAGACCTGACAGGAGGAGTGTTGCAGAGAGACCTGACAGGAGGAGTGTTACAGAGAGACCTGGTAGGAGGAGTGTTGCAGAGAGACCTGGTAGGAGGAGTGTTACAGAGAGACCTGGCAGGAGGAGTGTTGCAGAGAGACCTGACAGGAGGAGTGTTGCAGAGAGACCTGACAGGAGGAGTGTTGCAGAGAGACCTGACAGGAGGAGTGTTGCAGAGAGACCTGACAGGAGGAGTGTTGCAGAGAGACCTGGTAGGAGGAGTGTTGCAGAGAGACCTGACAGGAGGAGTGTTGCAGAGAGACCTGACAGGAGGAGTGTTGCAGAGAGACCTGACAGGAGGAGTGTTGCAGAGAGACCTGACAGGAGGAGTGTTGCAGAGAGACCTGACAGGAGGAGTGTTGCAGAGAGACCTGACAGGAGGAGTGTTGCAGAGAGACCTGACAGGAGGAGTGTTGCAGAGAGACCTGGTAGGAGGAGTGTTACAGAGAGACCTGACAGGAGGAGTGTTGCAGAGAGACCTGACAGGAGGAGTGTTGCAGAGAGACCTGACAGGAGGAGTGTTGCAGAGAGACCTGGTAGGAGGAGTGTTGCAGAGAGACCTGACAGGAGGAGTGTTGCAGAGAGACCTGACAGGAGGAGTGTTGCAGAGAGACCTGACAGGAGGAGTGTTACAGAGAGACCTGACAGGAGGAGTGTTGCAGAGAGACCTGGTAGGAGGAGTGTTACAGAGAGACCTGACAGGAGGAGTGTTGCAGAGAGACCTGACAGGAGGAGTGTTGCAGAGAGACCTGACAGGAGGAGTGTTGCAGAGAGACCTGACAGGAGGAGTGTTGCAGAGAGACCTGGTAGGAGGAGTGTTGCAGAGAGACCTGACAGGAGGAGTGTTGCAGAGAGACCTGACAGGAGGAGTGTTGCAGAGAGACCTGACAGGAGGAGTGTTGCAGAGAGACCTGGTAGGAGGAGTGTTGCAGAGAGACCTGACAGGAGGAGTGTTGCAGAGAGACCTGACAGGAGGAGTGTTGCAGAGAGACCTGGTAGGAGGAGTGTTGCAGAGAGACCTGACAGGAGGAGTGTTGCAGAGAGACCTGACAGGAGGAGTGTTGCAGAGAGACCTGACAGGAGGAGTGTTGCAGAGAGACCTGGTAGGAGGAGTGTTGCAGAGAGACCTGGTAGGAGGAGTGTTGCAGAGAGACCTGGTAGGAGGAGTGTTGCAGAGAGACCTGACAGGAGGAGTGTTGCAGAGAGACCTGACAGGAGGAGTGTTGCAGAGAGACCTGACAGGAGGAGTGTTGCAGAGAGACCTGACAGGAGGAGTGTTGCAGAGAGACCTGACAGGAGGAGTGTTGCAGAGAGACCTGGTAGGAGGAGTGTTGCAGAGAGACCTGACAGGAGGAGTGTTGCAGAGAGACCTGGTAGGAGGAGTGTTGCAGAGAGACCTGGTAGGAGGAGTGTTGCAGAGAGACCTGGTAGGAGGAGTGTTGCAGAGAGACCTGACAGGAGGAGTGTTGCAGAGAGACCTGACAGGAGGAGTGTTGCAGAGAGACCTGACAGGAGGAGTGTTGCAGAGAGACCTGACAGGAGGAGTGTTGCAGAGAGACCTGACAGGAGGAGTGTTACAGAGAGACCTGACAGGAGGAGTGTTGCAGAGAGACCTGACAGGAGGAGTGTTGCAGAGAGACCTGACAGGAGGAGTGTTGCAGAGAGACCTGACAGGAGGAGTGTTGCAGAGAGACCTGGTAGGAGGAGTGTTGCAGAGAGACCTGACAGGAGGAGTGTTACAGAGAGACCTGACAGGAGGAGTGTTGCAGAGAGACCTGACAGGAGGAGTGTTGCAGAGAGACCTGACAGGAGGAGTGTTGCAGAGAGACCTGACAGGAGGAGTGTTGCAGAGAGACCTGACAGGAGGAGTGTTGCAGAGAGACCTGACAGGAGGAGTGTTGCAGAGAGACCTGACAGGAGGAGTGTTGCAGAGAGACCTGACAGGAGGAGTGTTGCAGAGAGACCTGACAGGAGGAGCGTTACAGAGAGACCTGACAGGAGGAGTGTTGCAGAGAGACCTGACAGGAGGAGTGTTACAGAGAGACCTGACAGGAGGAGTGTTACAGAGAGACCTGACAGGAGGAGTGTTGCAGAGAGACCTGACAGGAGGAGTGTTACAGAGGGACCTGACAGGAGGAGTGTTGCAGAGAGACCTGACAGGAGGAGTGTTGCAGAGAGACCTGACAGGAGGAGTGTTACAGAGAGACCTGACAGGAGGAGTGTTGCAGAGAGACCTGACAGGAGGAGTGTTGCAGAGAGACCTGACAGGAGGAGTGTTGCAGAGAGACCTGGCAGGTGGAACATTGCAGAGAGACCTGACAGGAGGAGTGTTACAGAGAGACCTGACAGGAGGAGTTTTGCAGAGAGACCTGACAGGAGGAGTGTTGCAGAGAGACCTGACAGGAGGAGTGTTACAGAGAGACCTGACAGGAGGAGTGTTGCAGAGAGACCTGGTAGGAGGAGTGTTACAGAGAGACCTGACAGGAGGAGTGTTGCAGAGAGACCTGACAGGAGGAGTGTTGCAGAGAGACCTGACAGGAGGAGTGTTGCAGAGAGACCTGACAGGAGGAGTGTTGCAGAGAGACCTGGTAGGAGGAGTGTTGCAGAGAGACCTGACAGGAGGAGTGTTACAGAGAGACCTGACAGGAGGAGTGTTGCAGAGAGACCTGACAGGAGGAGTGTTGCAGAGAGACCTGACAGGAGGAGTGTTGCAGAGAGACCTGACAGGAGGAGTGTTGCAGAGAGACCTGACAGGAGGAGTGTTGCAGAGAGACCTGACAGGAGGAGTGTTGCAGAGAGACCTGACAGGAGGAGTGTTGCAGAGAGACCTGACAGGAGGAGTGTTGCAGAGAGACCTGACAGGAGGAGCGTTACAGAGAGACCTGACAGGAGGAGTGTTGCAGAGAGACCTGACAGGAGGAGTGTTACAGAGAGACCTGACAGGAGGAGTGTTACAGAGAGACCTGACAGGAGGAGTGTTGCAGAGAGACCTGACAGGAGGAGTGTTACAGAGGGACCTGACAGGAGGAGTGTTGCAGAGAGACCTGACAGGAGGAGTGTTGCAGAGAGACCTGACAGGAGGAGTGTTACAGAGAGACCTGACAGGAGGAGTGTTGCAGAGAGACCTGACAGGAGGAGTGTTGCAGAGAGACCTGACAGGAGGAGTGTTGCAGAGAGACCTGGCAGGAGGAGTGTTGCAGAGAGACCTGGTAGGAGGAGTGTTGCAGAGAGACCTGACAGGAGGAGTGTTACAGAGAGACCTGACAGGAGGAGTGTTGCAGAGAGACCTGACAGGAGGAGTGTTGCAGAGAGACCTGACAGGAGGAGTGTTGCAGAGAGACCTGACAGGAGGAGTGTTGCAGAGAGACCTGACAGGAGGAGTGTTGCAGAGAGACCTGACAGGAGGAGTGTTGCAGAGCGACCTGACAGGAGGAGTGTTGCAGAGAGACCTGACAGGAGGAGTGTTGCAGAGAGACCTGACAGGAGGAGCGTTACAGAGAGACCTGACAGGAGGAGTGTTGCAGAGAGACCTGACAGGAGGAGTGTTACAGAGAGACCTGACAGGAGGAGTGTTACAGAGAGACCTGACAGGAGGAGTGTTGCAGAGAGACCTGACAGGAGGAGTGTTACAGAGGGACCTGACAGGAGGAGTGTTGCAGAGAGACCTGACAGGAGGAGTGTTGCAGAGAGACCTGACAGGAGGAGTGTTACAGAGAGACCTGACAGGAGGAGTGTTGCAGAGAGACCTGACAGGAGGAGTGTTGCAGAGAGACCTGACAGGAGGAGTGTTGCAGAGAGACCTGGCAGGTGGAACATTGCAGAGAGACCTGACAGGAGGAGTGTTACAGAGAGACCTGACAGGAGGAGTTTTGCAGAGAGACCTGACAGGAGGAGTGTTGCAGAGAGACCTGACAGGAGGAGTGTTACAGAGAGACCTGACAGGAGGAGTGTTGCAGAGAGACCTGGTAGGAGGAGTGTTACAGAGAGACCTGACAGGAGGAGTGTTGCAGAGAGACCTGACAGGAGGAGTGTTGCAGAGAGACCTGGTAGGAGGAGTGTTGCAGAGAGATCTGTTAGGAGGAGTGTTGCAGAGAGACTTGGCAGGAGGAGTGTTACAGAGAGACCTGGTAGGAGGAGTGTTACAGAGAGACCTGACAGGAGGAGTGTTGCAGAGAGACCTGACAGGAGGAGTGTTGCAGAGAGACCTGACAGGAGGAGTGTTGCAGAGAGATCTGTTAGGAGGAGTGTTGCAGAGAGACTTTGCAGGAGGAGTGTTGCAGAGAGACCTGACAGGAGGAGTGTTGCAGAGAGACCTGGTAGGAGGATTGTTACAGAGAGACCTGACAGGAGGAGTGTTGCAGAGAGACCTGACAGGAGGAGTTTTGCAGAGAGACCTGGTAGGAGGATTGTTGCAGAGAGACCTGACAGGAGGAGTGTTGCAGAGAGACCTGGTAGGAGGATTGTTGCAGAGAGACCTGACAGGAGGAGTGTTGCAGAGAGACCTGACAGGAGGAGTGTTGCAGAGAGACCTGGTAGGAGGAGTGTTGCAGAGAGACCTGACAGGAGGAGTGTTGCAGAGAGACCTGGTAGGAGGAGTGTTGCAGAGAGACCTGACAGGAGGAGTGTTGCAGAGAGACCTGACAGGAGGAGTGTTGCAGAGAGACCTGACAGGAGGAGTTTTGCAGAGAGACCTGACAGGAGGAGTGTTGCAGAGAGACCTGGTAGGAGGAGTGTTGCAGAGAGACTTGGCAGGAGGAGTGTTGCAGAGAGACCTGACAGGAGGAGTGTTGCAGAGAGACCTGACAGGAGGAGTGTTGCAGAGAGACCTGACAGGAGGAGTGTTGCAGAGAGACCTGACAGGAGGAGTGTTACAGAGAGACCTGACAGGAGGAGTGTTGCAGAGAGACCTGACAGGAGGAGTGTTGCAGAGAGACCTGACAGGAGGAGTGTTGCAGAGAGACCTGACAGGAGGAGTGTTGCAGAGAGACCTGGTAGGAGGAGTGTTGCAGAGAGACCTGACAGGAGGAGTGTTGCAGAGAGACCTGACAGGAGGAGTGTTGCAGAGAGACCTGGTAGGAGGAGTGTTGCAGAGAGACCTGACAGGAGGAGTGTTGCAGAGAGACCTGGTAGGAGGAGTGTTGCAGAGAGACCTGACAGGAGGAGTGTTGCAGAGAGACCTGGTAGGAGGAGTGTTGCAGAGAGACCTGACAGGAGGAGTGTTGCAGAGAGACCTGACAGGAGGAGTGTTGCAGAGAGACCTGACAGGAGGAGTGTTACAGAGAGACCTGACAGGAGGAGTGTTGCAGAGAGACCTGACAGGAGGAGTGTTACAGAGGGACCTGACAGGAGGAGTTTTGCAGAGAGACCTGACAGGAGGAGTGTTGCAGAGAGACCTGACAGGAGGAGTGTTACAGAGAGACCTGACAGGAGGAGTGTTACAGAGAGACCTGGTAGGAGGAGTGTTACAGAGAGACCTGACAGGAGGAGTGTTGCAGAGAGACCTGACAGGAGGAGTGTTGCAGAGAGACCTGACAGGAGGAGTGTTGCAGAGAGACTTGGCAGGAGGAGTGTTGCAGAGAGACCTGACAGGAGGAGTGTTGCAGAGAGACCTGGTAGGAGGATTGTTGCAGAGAGACCTGACAGGAGGAGTGTTGCAGAGAGACCTGGTAGGAGGATTGTTACAGAGAGACCTGACAGGAGGAGTGTTGCAGAGAGACCTGACAGGAGGAGTTTTGCAGAGAGACCTGACAGGAGGAGTGTTGCAGAGAGACCTGGTAGGAGGATTGTTGCAGAGAGACCTGACAGGAGGAGTGTTGCAGAGAGACCTGGTAGGAGGATTGTTGCAGAGAGACCTGACAGGAGGAGTGTTGCAGAGAGACCTGACAGGAGGAGTGTTGCAGAGAGACCTGGCAGGAGGAGTGTTGCAGAGAGACCTGACAGGAGGAGTGTTGCAGAGAGACCTGACAGGAGGAGTGTTGCAGAGAGACCTGACAGGAGGAGTGTTGCAGAGAGACCTGGTAGGAGGAGTGTTGCAGAGAGACCTGACAGGAGGAGTGTTGCAGAGAGACCTGACAGGAGGAGTGTTGCAGAGAGACCTGACAGGAGGAGTGTTGCAGAGAGACCTGGTAGGAGGAGTGTTGCAGAGAGACCTGACAGGAGGAGTGTTGCAGAGAGACCTGGTAGGAGGAGTGTTGCAGAGAGACCTGACAGGAGGAGTGTTGCAGAGAGACCTGACAGGAGGAGTGTTGCAGAGAGACCTGACAGGAGGAGTGTTGCAGAGAGACCTGACAGGAGGAGTGTTGCAGAGAGACCTGGTAGGAGGAGTGTTGCAGAGAGACCTGACAGGAGGAGTGTTGCAGAGAGACCTGACAGGAGGAGTGTTGCAGAGAGACCTGACAGGAGGAGTGTTACAGAGAGACCTGACAGGAGGAGTGTTGCAGAGAGACCTGACAGGAGGAGTGTTGCAGAGAGACCTGACAGGAGGAGTGTTGCAGAGAGACCTGACAGGAGGAGTGTTGCAGAGAGACCTGGTAGGAGGAGTGTTGCAGAGAGACCTGACAGGAGGAGTGTTGCAGAGAGACCTGACAGGAGGAGTGTTGCAGAGAGACCTGACAGGAGGAGTGTTGCAGAGAGACCTGACAGGAGGAGTGTTGCAGAGAGACCTGACAGGAGGAGTGTTGCAGAGAGACCTGACAGGAGGAGTGTTGCAGAGAGACCTGGTAGGAGGAGTGTTGCAGAGAGACCTGGTAGGAGGAGTGTTGCAGAGAGACCTGACAGGAGGAGTGTTGCAGAGAGACCTGACAGGAGGAGTGTTGCAGAGAGACCTGACAGGAGGAGTGTTGCAGAGAGACCTGGTAGGAGGAGTGTTGCAGAGAGACCTGACAGGAGGAGTGTTGCAGAGAGACCTGACAGGAGGAGTGTTGCAGAGAGACCTGGTAGGAGGAGTGTTGCAGAGAGACCTGACAGGAGGAGTGTTGCAGAGAGACCTGACAGGAGGAGTGTTGCAGAGAGACCTGACAGGAGGAGTGTTGCAGAGAGACCTGACAGGAGGAGTGTTGCAGAGAGACCTGACAGGAGGAGTGTTGCAGAGAGACCTGACAGGAGGAGTGTTGCAGAGAGACCTGGCAGGAGGAGTGTTGCAGAGAGACCTGACAGGAGGAGCAGAGAGACCTGGCAGGAGGAGTGTTGCAGAGAGACCTGGCAGGAGGAGCAGAGAGACCTGGCAGGAGGAGCAGAGAGACCTGGCAGGAGGAGCAGAGAGACCTGGCAGTGCACTCGTATGCTATCACAAGCACATGTCCCAAAATGAAAAATGTTATCCAGTTGGAAGGTCAGGCGGAACGCAGCTTTGACAAGGTGACTGTCTCTCCTGGCCGAGAATGGAGTAGGACCCCAAATCCCAAATCAACCCCTAGTACCCATCCCCTTCACCCCGGATAAGAGGAGAGAGGAGGAGGGGCGTGTAGCCCTGTCCAGAAACAACCCCTAGCTCCCATCCACAAGATCGTATACTAACCCCTAGATCCTATCCAAGAGATCGTATACTAACCCCTAGCTCCTATCCACGAGATCGTATACTAACCCCTAGCTCCTATCCACAAGATCGTATACTAACCCCTAGCTCCTATCCACGAGATCGTATACTAACCCCTAGCTCCTATCCACAAGATCGTATACTAACCCCTAGCTCCTAACCAACGAGATCGTATACTAACCCCTAGCTCCTATCCACGAGATCGTATACTAACCCCTAGCTCCTATCCACGAGATCGTATACTAACCCCTAGCTCCTATCCACGAGATTGTATACTAACCCCTAGCTCCTATCCACGAGATCGTATACTAACCCCTAGCTCCTATCCACGAGAAAAAGGTTAAAGTTCACCGACTGACCTATCTGACACCACCTTCCGGTGAACCCAGCCAGACAGGAGCAGGAGAAAGAAGGATTGCCGGTGATGCAGTCATCAATACAGAGACCTCCATTCAGACAGGGTCGAAGGTGTGGACACACAGATGCTGTGGACGAGAGTTAGTTAGTGAGGAGGAGAGACAGAACGGGTAGTTAGTGAGGAGGAGAGACAGAACAGGTAGTTAGTTAGGAGAGACAGAACAGTTAGTTAGTGAGGAGAGACAAAACATTTAGTTAGTTAGGAGAGACAGAGCAGTTAGTTAGTGAGGAGAGACTGAACAGTTATTTAGTGAGGAGAGACAGAACGGGTAGTTAGTGAGGAGGAGAGACAGAACAGTTAGTTCGTGAGGAGAGACATAACAGTTAGTTAGTGAGGAGAGACAGAACAGTTAGTTAGTGAGGAGAGACAGAACAGTTAGTGAGGAGAGACAGAACAGTTAGTTAGTGAGGAGAGACAGAACAGTTAGTTAATGAGGAGAGACAGAACAGTTAGTTAGTGAGGAGAGACAGAGCAGTTAGTTAGTGAGGAGAGACAGAACAGTTAGTTATTGAGGAGAGACATAACAGTTAGTTATTGAAGAGAAACAGAACAGTTAGTTTTTGAGGAGAGACATAACAGTTAGTTAGTGAGGAGACATAACAGTTAGTTAGTGAGGAGAGACATAACAGTTAGTTAGTTAGGAGAGACATAACAGTTAGTTGGTTAGGAGAGACATAACAGTTAGTTAGTGAGGAGATATTAAACAGTTAGTTAGTGAGGAGGATAGACAGAAAAGTTAGTTAGTGAGGAGAGACATAACAGTTAGTTAGCTGGTGAGGAGAGACTGAACAGTTAGTTAGTTAGTGAAGAGAGACAGAACATTTAGTTAGTGAGGAGAGACAGAACAGTTAGTTAGTTAGTGAGTAGATATTGAACAGTTAGTTAGTTAGTGAGGAGAGACTGAACAGTTCGTTAGTTAGGAGAGACAGAACAGTTAGTTAGTGAGGAGAGACAGAACAATTAGTTAGTTAGGAGAGAAACAACAGTTAGTTAGTGAGGAGAGGCAGAACAGTTAGTTAGTGAGGCGAGGCAGAACGGTTAGTTAGTGTGTTGTAGACAGAATAGTTAGTGAGGAGAGACAGAACAGTTAGTTAGTGAGGGGAGATAACAGCTAGTTAGTTGGGAGAGATAACAGTTAGTTAGTTAGGAGAGACAGAACATTTAGTTAGTGAAGAGAGACATAACATTTAGTTAGTGAGGAGAGACTGAACAGTTAGATAGTGAGGAGAGACTGAACAGTTAGTTAGTTAGTTAGTGAGGAGAGACTGAACAGTTAGTTAGTTGGTGAAGAGAGACAGAACAGTTAGTTAGTGAGGAGAGACAGAACATTTAGTTAGTGATGAGAGACATAACAGTTAGTGAGGAGATATTAAACAGTTAGTTGGTGAGGAGAGACAGAACAGTTAGTTAGTGAGGAGACATAACAGTTAGTTAGTGATGAGAGACATAACAGTTAGTGAGGAGATATTAAACAGTTAGTTGGTGAGGAGAGACAGAACAGTTAGTTAGTGAAGAGAGACAGAACAGTTAGTTAGTGAGGAGAGACAGAACAGTTAGTTAGTGAGGAGAGACAGAACAGTTAGTTAGTGAAGAGAGACAGAACATTTAGTTAGTGAGGAGAGACTGAACAGTTAGTTAGATAATGAGGAGAGATATAACAGTTAGTTAGTGAGGAGAGACAGAACAGTTAGTTAGTGAAGAGAGACAGAAC
Source organism: Oncorhynchus mykiss (assembly GCF_057628025.1). Classification (NCBI taxonomy): domain Eukaryota; kingdom Metazoa; phylum Chordata; class Actinopteri; order Salmoniformes; family Salmonidae; genus Oncorhynchus; species Oncorhynchus mykiss. The sequence goes on along the minus strand of NC_143026.1, from coordinate 93,654,941 downwards.
AGTTAGATAATGAGGAGAGACTGAACAGTTAGTTTATTAGTGAGGAGAGACAGAACATTTAGTTAGTGAGGAGATATTAAACAGTTAGTTAGACAGTGAGAAGAGACTGAACAGTTAGTTAGTTAGTGAGGAGAGACAGAACAGTTAGTTAGTTAGTGAGGAGAGACAGAACAGTTAGTTAGTTAGTGAGGAGAGACAGAACAGTTAGTTAGTTAGTGAGGAGAGACAGAACAGTTAGTTAGTGAAGAGAGACAGAACATTTAGTAAGTGTGTTGTAGACAGAATAGTTAGTTAGTGAGGAGAGACAGAACAGTTAGTTAGTGAAGAGAGACAGAACAGTTAGTTAGTGAAGAGAGACAGAACAGTTAGTTATTTGAGGAGAGACAGAAGAGTTAGTTAGTGAAGAGAGACAGAACAGTTAGTTAGTGTGTTGTAGACAGAATAGTTAGTTATTGAGGAGAGACAGAACAGTTAGTTAGTGAAGAGAGACAGAACAGTTAGTTAGTGAAGAGAGACAGAACAGTTAGTTAGTGAAGAGAGACAGAACAGTTAGTTAGTGAGGAGAGACAGAACAGTTAGTTAGTGAAGAGAGACATAACAGTTAGTGAGGAGAGACAGAACAGTTAGTTAGTGAAGAGAGACATAACAGTTAGATATTTGAGGAGAGACAGAACAGTTAGTTAGTGAAGAGAGACAGAACAGTTAGTGAGGAGAGACAGAACAGTTAGTTAGTGAAGAGAGACAGAACAGTTAGTTAGTGAAGAGAGACAGAACAGTTAGTGAAGAGAGACAGAACAGTTAGTTAGTGAAGAGAGACATAACAGTTAGTTAGTGAAGAGAGACAGAACAGTTAGTTATTTGAGGAGAGACAGAACAGTTAGTTAGTGAAGAGAGACAGAACAGTTAGTTATTTGAGGGGAGAGACAGAACAGTTAGTTAGTGAAGAGAGAGAGAACAGTTAGTGAGGAGAGACAGAACAGTTAGTGAGGAGAGACAGAACAGTTAGTTAGTGAAGAGAGACATAACAGTTAGTTAGTGAAGAGAGACAGAAGAGTTAGTTAGTGAAGAGAGACAGAACAGTTAGTTAGTGAAGAGAGACAGAACATTTAGTTAATTGATGAGAGACATAACAGTTAGTGAGGAGATATTAAACAGTTAGTTGGTGAGGAGAGACAGAACAGTTAGTTAGTGAGGAGACATAACAGTTAGTTAGTGATGAGAGACATAACAGTTAGTGAGGAGATATTAAACAGTTAGTCGGTGAGGAGAGACAGAACAGTTAGTTAGTGAAGAGAGACAGAACAGTTAGTTAGTGAGGAGAGACAGAACAGTTAGTTAGTGAGGAGAGACAGAACAGTTAGTTAGTGAAGAGAGACAGAACATGTAGTTAGTGAGGAGAGACTGAACAGTTAGTTAGATAATGAGGAGAGATATAACAGTTAGTTAGTGAGGAGAGACAGAACAGTTAGTTAGTGAAGAGAGACAGAACAGTTAGATAATGAGGAGAGACTGAACAGTTAGTTTATTAGTGAGGAGAGACAGAACATTTAGTTAGTGAGGAGATATTAAACAGTTAGTTAGACAGTGAGAAGAGACTGAACAGTTAGTTAGTTAGTGAGGAGAGACAGAACAGTTAGTTAGTTAGTGAGGAGAGACAGAACAGTTAGTTAGTTAGTGAGGAGAGACAGAACAGTTAGTTAGTTAGTGAGGAGAGACAGAACAGTTAGTTAGTGAAGAGAGACTGAACATTTAGTAAGTGTGTTGTAGACAGAATAGTTAGTTAGTGAGGAGAGACAGAACAGTTAGTTAGTGAAGAGAGACAGAACAGTTAGTTAGTGAAGAGAGACAGAACAGTTAGTTATTTGAGGAGAGACAGAAGAGTTAGTTAGTGAAGAGAGACAGAACAGTTAGTGAGGAGAGACAGAACAGTTAGTGAGGAGAGACAGAACAGTTAGTTAGTGAAGAGAGACATAACAGTTAGTTAGTGAAGAGAGACAGAAGAGTTAGTTAGTGAAGAGAGACAGAACAGTTAGTTAGTGAAGAGAGACAGAACATTTAGTTAGTGATGAGAGACATAACAGTTAGTGAGGAGATATTAAACAGTTAGTTGGTGAGGAGAGACAGAACAGTTAGTTAGTGAGGTGACATAACAGTTAGTTAGTGATGAGAGACATAACAGTTAGTGAGGAGATATTAAACAGTTAGTTGGTGAGGAGAGACAGAACAGTTAGTTAGTGAAGAGAGACAGAACAGTTAGTTAGTGAGGAGAGACAGAACAGTTAGTTAGTGAGGAGAGACTGAACAGTTAGTTAGATAATGAGGAGAGATATAACAGTTAGTTAGTGAGGAGAGACAGAACAGTTAGTTAGTGAAGAGAGACAGAACAGTTAGATAATGAGGAGAGACTGAACAGTTAGTTTATTAGTGAGGAGAGACAGAACATTTAGTTAGTGAGGAGATATTAAACAGTTAGTTAGACAGTGAGAAGAGACTGAACAGTTAGTTAGTTAGTGAGGAGAGACAGAACAGTTAGTTAGTTAGTGAGGAGAGACAGTACAGTTAGTTAGTTAGTGAGGAGAGACAGAATAGTTAGTTAGTTAGTGAGGAGAGACAGAACAGTTAGTTAGTGAAGAGAGACGGAACATTTAGTAAGTGTGTTGTAGACAGAATAGTTAGTTAGTGAGGAGAGACAGAACAGTTAGTTAGTGAAGAGAGACAGAACAGTTAGTTAGTGAAGAGAGACAGAACAGTTAGTTAGTGAAGAGAGACAGAACATTTAGTTAGTGAAGAGAGACAGAACAGTTAGTTATTTGAGGAGAGACAGAACAGTTAGTTAGTGAAGAGAGACAGAACAGTTAGTTAGTGTGTTGTAGACAGAATAGTTAGTTAGTGAGGAGAGACAGAACAGTTAGTTAGTGAAGAGAGACAGAACAGTTAGTTAGTGAAGAGAGACAGAACAGTTAGTTAGTGAAGAGAGACAGAACAGTTAGTTAGTGAGGAGAGACAGAACAGTTAGTTAGTGAAGAGAGACATAACAGTTAGTGAGGAGAGACAGAACAGTTAGTTAGTGAAGAGAGACATAACAGTTAGTTATTTGAGGAGAGACAGAACAGTTAGTTAGTGAAGAGAGACAGAACAGTTAGTGAGGAGAGACAGAACAGTTAGTTAGTGAAGAGAGACAGAACAGTTAGTTAGTGAAGAGAGACAGAACAGTTAGTGAGGAGAGACAGAACAGTTAGTTAGTGAAGAGAGACATAACAGTTAGTTAGTGAAGAGAGACAGAACAGTTAGTTATTTGAGGAGAGACAGAACAGTTAGTTAGTGAAGAGAGACAGAACAGTTAGTTATTTGAGGAGAGACAGAACAGTTAGTTAGTGAAGAGAGACAGAACAGTTAGTGAGGGGAGACAGAACAGTTAGTGAGGAGAGACAGAACAGTTAGTTAGTGAAGAGAGACATAACAGTTAGTTAGTGAAGAGAGACAGAAGAGTTAGTTAGTGAAGAGAGACAGAACAGTTAGTTAGTGAAGAGAGACAGAACAGTTAGTTAGTGAGGAGATACAGAACAGTTAGTTAGTGAAGAGAGACAGAACAGTTAGTGAGGAGAGACAGAACAGTTAGTGAGGAGAGACAGAACAGTTAGTTAGTGAAGAGAGACAGAATAGTTAGTTAGTGAAGAGAGACAGAAAAGTCAGTTAGTGAGGAGAGACAGAACAGTTAGTTAGTGAGGAGAGACAGAACAGTTAGTTAGTGAAAAGAGACAGAACAGTTAGTTTGTGAGTAGAGACAGAACAGTTAGTTTGTGAGGAGAGACAGAACAGTTAGTTAGTTGGGAGAGATAACAGTTAGTTAGTTAGGAGAGACAGAACAGTAAGTAATTTAGTGACGAGAGACAGAACAGTAGGTTGGTTAGTTAGTTAGTGAGGAGATATTAAACAGTTTGTTAGTGAGGAGAGACTGAACATTTAGTTAGTTAGTGAGGAGAGACAGGACAGTTAGTTATTTAGGAAAGACAGAACAGTTAGTTATTTAGGAAAGACAGAACAGTTAGTTAGTTAGTGAGGATAGACTGAACATTTAGTTAGTTAGTGAGGAGAGACTGAACATTTAGTTAGTTAGTGAGGAGAGAAAGAACAGTTAGTTAGTGAGGAGAGAAAGAACAGTTCGTTATTTAGGAAAGACAGAACAGTTAGTTAGTGAGGAGAGACAGCACATTTAGTTAGTGAGGAGAGACAGAACAGTTAGTTAGTGAAGAGAGACAGAATAGTTAGTTAGTGAGGACAGACAGAACAATTCGTTAGTTTGGAGAGAAAGAACAGTTAGTTAGTGAGGAGAGACAGAACAGTTAGTTAGTGTGTTGTAGACAGAATAATTAGTTAGTGAGGAGAGACAGAAAAGTCAGTTAGTGTGTTGTAGACAGAATAGTTAGTTAGTGAGGAGAGACAGAAAAGTTAGTTAGTGAGGAGAGACAGAACAGTTAGTTAGTGAGGAGAGACAGAACAGTTAGTTAGTGAAGAGAGACAGAACAGTCAGTTAGTGAAGAGAGACAGAAGAGTTAGTTAGTGAGTAGGGACAGAACAGTTAGTTAGTGAAGAGAAACAGAACAGTTAGTTAGTGAGGAGAGACAGAACAGTTAGTTAGTTGGGAGAGATAACAGTTAGTTAGTTAGGAGAGACAGAACAGTAAGTAATTTAGTGAGGAGAGACAGAACAGGAGGTTAGTTAGTTAGTTAGTGAGGAGATATTAAACAGTTTGTTAGTGAGGAGAGACTGAACATTTAGTTAGTTAGTGAGGAGAGACAGGACAGTTAGTTATTTAGGAAAGACAGAACAGTTAGCTATTTAGGAAAGACAGAACAGTTAGTTAGTTAGTGAGGAGAGACTGAACATTTAATTTGTGAAGAGAGACAGAACAGTTAGTTAGTGAAGAGAGACAGAACAGTTAGTTAGTGAAGAGAGACAGAACATTTAATTTGTGAAGAGAGACTGAACATTTAATTTGTGAAGAGAGACAGAACATTTAGTTAGTGAAGAGAGACAGAACAATTTGTTAGTTTGGAGAGAAAGAACAGTTAGTTAGTGAGGAGAGACAGAACAGTTAGTTAGTGTTTTGTAGACAGAATAATTAGTTAGTGAGGAGAGACAGAAAAGTTAGTTAGTGAGGAGAGACAGAACAGTTAGTTAGTGAGGAGAGACAGAACAGTTAGTTAGTGTGTTGTAGACAGAATAGTTAGTTAGTGAGGAGAGACAGAACATTTAGTTAGTGAGGAGAGACATAACAGTTAGTTAGTTAGTGAGGAGAGACAGAAAAGTTAGTTAGTGAGGAGAGACAGAACAGTTAGTTAGTGAAGAGAGACAGAACAGTTAGTTAGTGAGGAGAGACAGAACAGTTAGTTAGTGTGTTGTAGACAGAATAGTTAGTTAGTGAGGAGAGACAGAACATTTAGTTAGTGAGGAGAGACATAACAGTTAGTTAGTTAGTGAGGAGAGACAGAAAAGTTAGTTAGTGAGGAGAGACAGAACAGTTAGTTAGTGAGGAGAGACAGAACAGTTAGTTAGTGAAGAGAGACAGAACAGTTAGTTAGTGAAGAGAGACAGAACAGTTAGTTAGTGAGGAGAGACAGAAAAGTTAGGTAGTGAGGAGAGACAGAACATTTAGTTAGTGAGGAGAGACAGAACATTTAGTTAGTGAGGAGAGACAGAACAGTTAGTTAGTGAGGAGAGACAGAACAGTTAGTTAGTGTGTTGTAGACAGAATAGTTAGTTAGTGAGGAGATATTAAACAGTTAGTTAGTTAGTGAGGAGATATTAAACAGTTAGTTAGACAGTGAGGAGAGACTGAACAGTTAGTTAGTTAGTGAAGAGAGACAGAACATTTAGTTAATGAAGAGAGACAGAACATTTAGTTTGTGAAGAGAGACCGAACAATTCGTTAGTGAAGAGAGACAGAACATTTAGTTAGTGAGGAGAAACAGAACAGTTAGTTAGTGAAGAGAGACAGAACAGTTAGTTAGTGAAGAGAGACAGAACAGTTAGTTAGTGAGGAGAGACAGAACAGTTAGTTAGTGTGTTGTAGACAGAATAGTTAGTTAGTGAGGAGAGACAGAACAGTTAGTTAGTGAGGAGAGACAGAACAGTTAGTTAGTGAGGAGAGACATAACAGATAGTTAGTTAGTTAGTGAGGAGAGACAGAACAGTTAGTTAGTGAGGAGAGACAGAACAGTTAGTTAGTTAGTTAGTGAGGAGAGACAGAACAGTTAGTTAGTGTGTTGTAGACAGAATAGTTAGTTAGTGAGGAGAGACAGAACATTTAGTTAGTGAGGAGAGACATAACAGTTAGTTAGTTAGTGAGGAGAGACAGAAAAGTTAGTTAGTGAGGAGAGACAGAACATTTAGTTAGTGAGGAGAAACAGAACAGTTAGTTAGTGAAGAGAGACAGAACAGTTAGTTAGTGAAGAGAGACAGAACAGTTAGTTAGTGAGGAGAGACAGAACAGTTAGTTAGTGTGTTGTAGACAGAATAGTTAGTTAGTGAGGAGAGACAGAACAGTTAGTTAGTGAGGAGAGACAGAACAGTTAGTTAGTGAGGAGAGACATAACAGATAGTTAGTTAGTTAGTGAGGAGAGACAGAACAGTTAGTTAGTGAGGAGAGACAGAACAGTTAGTTAGTTAGTTAGTTAGTGAGGAGAGACTGAACAGTTAGTTAGTTAGTTAGTTAGTTAGTTAGTTAGTTAGTTAGTTAGTTACGAGAGACAGAACAGTTAGTTAGTTAGGAGAGACAGAACAGTTGGTTAGTAGGGAGAGGCAGAACAGTTAGTTAGTTAGGAGAGACATTACAGTTAGTTAGTGAGGAGGAGAGATTGATGAAAGAGGTTGATGTTAGTATCATTCAACATTCTTCTCTCAGAACTATTTTCCCTTTATAAAATGCCCTATCAAATCAAAATGAATTGCATTTTTAACAGAGTCCTAACACACTTTACAGAATGGATTCAATGTACAATAGTTATTATTAATAAATGTCCCTCCTCGATCTTACCTGAGTGGTTGCAGCCACCCACCTCCACCTGTGCATTGTCGATCCGGAACACCCATCTCCCGGGGCGACCTACGTTGGTGGTTCCATCCACATCCACCATGTCATCAGTACGAGACCCCGGGATGTTGAAGTAACGTTTCCCGTCGCCAGCGTTAAAACCTGCCTATGAGGAGAGACACAGTTTAGAGTGACTGTGAGATGACCACACTTGATCCGTGTCCCAAATGGTACCCTACACCCATTGCTGTCCACCAGTTTTAACCAGAGCCCATAAGATTATGGGTAAGTTCTCGATGGCTAGCCAATGGCATGTTGTCTGAGAATTTTAATTCCATCTGAAAAGGAAATCTCTCAAATCTCCCAGTCCCACAAGAGGCCCAAATCCTTGTTATGAGTTTAAGATCAAATCAAATGAAATCAAATTAAATCGAAGCGCATGAGCCGAATACAGCTGGTGCAGACTTTACTTTATATATATATATATATATATATATATATATATATATATGTATATATGTATATATGTTTTATATACTTTATTTATATATATATTTTTTTACTTGACTTTGTTTATATAAATATATACAGTGCCTTGCGAAAGTATTCGGCCCCCTTGAACTTTGTGACCTTTTGCCACATTTCAGGCTTCAAACATAAAGATATAAAACTGTATTTTTTGTGAAGAATCAACAACAAGTGGCATACAATCATGAAGTGGAACGACATTTATTGGATATTTCAAACTTTTTTAACAAATCAGAAACTGAAAAATTGGGCGTGCAAAATTATTCAGCCCCTTTACTTTCAGTGCAGCAAACTCTCTCCAGAAGTTCAGTGAGGATCTCTGAATGATCCAATGTTGACCTAAATGACTAATGATGATAAATACAATCCACCTGTGTGTAATCAAGTCTCCGTATAAATGCACCTGCACTGTGATAGTCTCAGAGGTCCGTTAAAAGCGCAGAGAGCATCATGAAGAACAAGGAACACACCAGGCAGGTCCGAGATACTGTTGTGAAGAAGTTTAAAGCCGGATTTGGATACAAAAAGATTTCCCAAGCTTTAAACATCCCAAGGAGCACTGTGCAAGCGATAATATTGAAATGGAAGGAGTATCAGACCACTGCAAATCTACCAAGACATGCCGTCCCTCTAAACCTTCAGCTCATACAAGGAGAAGACTGATCAGAGATGCAGCCAAGAGGCCCATGATCACTCTGGATGATCTGACCAAGGCCATTCTCCCCCGATTGCTCAGTTTGGCCTGTCGGCCAGCTCTAGGAAGACTCTTGATGCTTCCAAACTTATTCCATCTAATAATTTTGTAGGCTACTTTGTTAATGGGACCTGCAGAAATGCAGAAATGTCATTATGGGATATTGTGATGTCAATATGGGGTATTGTGATGTCAATATGGGGTATTGTGATGTCATTCATGGGGTGTTGTGATGTCATTATGGGGTATTGTGATGTCATTTATGGGGTATTGTGATGTCATTATGGGGTATTGTGATGTCATTATGGGAGATTGTGTGTAGATTGATGAGAAAAAGAAACAATTGAATCAATTTGAAAAATAAGGCTATAAAGAAACAACATTTGGAAAAAGGGAAGGGATGTGAATACTTTCTGAATGTCGAGTTTCTTGGCCCAAGCAAGTCTCTTCTTCTTATTGGTGTCCTCTGAACAGTTGATGAACAGTTGATGTTGAGATGTGTCTGTTACTTGAACTCTCTGAAGCATTTATTTGGGCTCCAATTTCTGAGGCTGGTAAACTCTAATGAACTTATCCTCTGCAGCAGAGAGACAGTTTTCATCGTAGAGCTTGATGTTTTTTTGTGACTTCAAGTTCTTGAAATGTTCCGTATCGAGTGACCTTCATGTCTTAAAGTAATGATGGACTACTGTTTCTCTTTGATTATTTGAGCTATTCTTGTCATAATATGTACTAGTTTTTTTACCAAATAGGGCCATCTTCTGTATACCCCCCTACCTTGTCACAACACAACTGACTGGATCAAACTCATTAAAAGGAAAGAAATTCCACAAATGTACTTTTAACAAGGCACACCTGTTAATTGAAATGCATTCCAGGTGACTACCTCATGAAGCTGGTTGAGAGAATGCCAAGAGTGTGCAAAGCTGTCATCAAGACAAAGGGCGTCTACTTTGAAGAATCTAAAATCTAAAATATATTTTGATTTGTTTATCACTTTTTTGGTTACTACATGATTTCATATGTGTTATTTCATAGTTTTGATGTCTTCCCTATTATTCTACATATGAATGAGACATGGTTTGTGATGATATCTAGCTATGTGAACATACCTATAAACATTGTTTATGAGGGCATACTTCTACGTGAACCTTTTTTTCACGTGGTTTGTGAAGACATTTTTGATGGTTTGTGAGGACATCTCCATGATCTTACCTATAAACACAGTTTGTGAGGACATCTCTGTGATCCTACCTATAAACACAGTTTGTGAGGACATCTCTGTGATCCTACCTATAAACACAGTTTGTGAGGACATCTCCGTGATCTTACCTATAAACACAGTTTGTGAGGACATCTCTGTGATCCTACCTATAAACATAGTTTTTGAGGACATCTCTGTGATCCTACCTATAAACACAGTTTGTGAGGACATCTCTGTGATGTTACCTATAAACACAGTTTGTGAGGACATCTCTGTGATCCTACCTATAAACACGGTTTGTGAGGACATCTCTGTGATCCTACCTATAAACACGGTTTGTGAGGACATCTCTGTGATCCTACCTATAAACACGGTTTGTGAGGGACCTCTCTGTGATCCTACCTATAAAAACGGTTTGTGAGGGACCTCTCCGTGATCCTACCTGTGCAGCGATGCCTCCTAGCCCTGCCAGGTCTCCTCCACTGCTGGCGTGCATGCCTGTGGTCCAGGTGATCTCATGATACTGGAAGATGGTGAAGGATACCTCTCCGTTGGTGATCAGCACCAATTGGAACGTATTCACCTGCACAGAGGACAACTGGTTACTGGTTACTGTATGTATGTGGAATATTACAAATATTCATACGTCTCTTAAGAGTGTCCGCAAAATGGTAAAAAATGTAAGGTTTGAATTTTAACAAGAAAGGGGTGCTCTTTCTCTCCCCTATCAGTCAACAATTAGTTTGGGGTGTTTTTCCTTCCCACTACTGCTTGGTTCTTACCGACCCGGGCTGGGTTACTGTAAAGCACTGTTGACACACAATAAATACATTTTGATAGGTTGAGAATCCTAACCGGTGTGATGTCACTCCCTCCAAAGAAGGTGACTTTGTGCCACGTCGAGATGAGGATCCACGTCGCAGTGAATTCCGGGAACCCAGAGAAGTGTCGTCTGACGTCAGCTGTGGCCCTCAGGAGGACAGACGGGTCTTTACTCTCCCGGTAGAAGACCTGCCCCGCCCGCCTGTTGTCCACGTCAGCCCAGAACGCCGCCACAACCCTCCGGTCTCCGGCGATGGGAAAGGCCACTGGTGTGAACTGAGACACCTCTCTGAGGAACGAAACCAGACCGTTGTTGTTCACCTGTTGGGAAGGAGAGGAGAAGGTTAGACACTAATCACGTTTCCATCCACCATTTTTTGTGATTCCAGTAAAGCCACAACAATATAAAAACAAAATCAACATGAGCTGTGATGGAAGCAGGAGGTTTCAGAACAATTTTACAAATGCTGACAAATAATTTGATCGTTCGACATAGTGGGATCTTTTTTTGTGTCTGTAAAATTAATTATACGAGAAATGGAGGTGTAAAACGCCTTCATGCTCAAATATCGAAGTTAATTTGGAGTCACGTGATGATATATTGTGTGGTTTACCCCACTACGAGTCGGGAAAGCATACAGTTTATAAGGCTACAGATTAAATACATTATGATTATGAACTTTACAAGGTGGTGAAAGTGGAAGGTGATGAGCTTGATGCTCCTTTCCAAATAAATATCCAGGGTTTTATTGAAATGTGAAATGATCATCGACGCTTGTCTGCCGTTTTGACAAATAAAAAATAATCTTGCCCTTTTATGCGTAATAATCTCATCATGTAGACGATGTGTGCGCTCTATCAAACAACGTACAATCTGCGTCCTGCGCGCTGTTGGCTAGAGTGCGCTACCAGAGTGAGCTCACTATTACAAACAACGTACAATCTGCGTCCTGCGCGCTGTTGGCTAGAGGGCGCTACCAGAGTGGGCTCACTATTACAACACAAACATTTGTGTGAGAGAAACTTTAGTAGAGTTGGAAATGTAAATGAAAATCCATTTAACTTGGGAATTTATTTTTTATTTTATTTCTCCTTTATTTAACCAGGTAGGAAAGTTGAGAACAAGTTCTCATTTACAATTGCGACCTGGCAAAGATAAAGCAAAGCAGTTCGACACATACAACGACACAGAGTCACACATGGAGTAAAACAAACATACAGTCAATAATACAGTATAAACAAGTCTATATACGATGTGAGCAAATGAGGTGAGAAGGGAGGTAAAGGCAAAAAAAAGGCCATGATGCCTTTACCTCCCTGTCAGCAAGGCTCAACCAGGTGCTCTAAACTAGTATAGCATAGTTAGTATTACTTTACAAGGATGGATGTCACATTGAGATTAAACCCTCTGTAACATGTAGGGGGAGAAAGAGATCTTAGTTAAAGGGATCTGATGACAGCTTTTCTGTTTCATTGAGGCTATGCTCTCGGATGTTGACGTGCTTGGGTAATAGCTATTCAGTCAGTCAACCGGTCAAACAGTCAGTCAGTCAGTCAATCAATCAGTCAGCCATCTAGTCAGTCAGTCAGTCAACCAAGCAGGCAGGCATTAGTTCAAACAGTCAATCAGTCAGTCATCTAGTCAGCCATACAGTCAGTCAGTCAATCAGTCAGCCATCTAGTCAGCCATACAGTCAGTCAGTCAACCAAGCAGGCAGGCATTAGTTCAAACAGTCAATCAGTCAGTCATCTAGTCAGCCATACAGTCAGTCAGTCAACCAAGCAGGCAGGCATTAGGTCAAACAGTCAGTCAGTCAATCAAACAGTCAGTCATCTAGTCAGTCATACAGTCAGTCATCTAGTCAGTCATCTAGTCAGCCATCTTGTCAGCCATACAGTCAGTCAGTCAGTCAGTCAGTCAGTCAGAGCATGAAGCAGTTAAGAGCCCTCCTAAAGGGGTGTAAAGCAGTTCAGTCCTCCTGGTTCTCTCTCTCCTTCAAACTCTCTCCTTCAAACTCTCTCTCTCTCTCTCTCTCCTTCTCTCTCTCTCTCTCTCTCTCCTTCTCTCTCTCTCCTTCTCTCTCTCTCCTTCTTTCTGTCTCCTTCTCTATCTATCTCTCTCTCCTCTCTCTCTCCTTCAAACTCTCTCCTTCTTTCTGTCTCCTTCTCTAGCTATCTCTCTCTCTCTCTCCTTCTCTCTCTCTCCATCAAACTCTCTCCTTCTTTCTGTCTCCATCTCTATCTATCTATCTCTCTCTCTCTCCTTCTCTCTCTCTCCTTCTCTCTCTCCTTTTCTCGCTCTCTCTCCTTCTCTCTCTCCTTCTTTCTGTCTCCTTCTCTATCTCTCTCTCTCTCTCTCTCTCTCTCTCCTTCTCTCTCTCTCTCTCTCTCTCTCTCTCTCTCTTTCCTTCTCTCTCTCCTTCAAACTCTCTCCTTCATTCTGTCTCCTTCTCTATCTATCTCTCTCTCTCTCCTTCTCTCTCCTCTCTCTCTCTCTCTCTCTCTCTCTCCTCTCTCTCTCCTTCTCCTTCTCTCTCTCTCTCATCTCTCTCTCTCTCCTTCTCTCTCTCTCCTCTCTCCTCTCTCTCTCTCCTTCTCTCTCTCTCTCTCTCCTTCTCTCTCTCTCTCCCTCTCTCTCTCCCCTTCTCTCTCTCTCTCTCTCTCCTCTCTCTCTCCTTCTCCTTCTCTCTCTCTCTCCTCTCTCTCTCTATCCTTCTCTCTCTCCTCTCTCCTCTCTCTCTCTCCTTCTCTCTCTCTCTCCTTCTCTCTCTCTCTCCTTCTCTCTCTCTCTCTCTCTCCTTCTCTCTACCCCCCCTCTCCCCCCCGCTCTCTTTTCTGGGTTTTTCTTGGGTAGTTTTCTCTGGAGCCAAGTTATTTCTACAGTAAAATAAACTTTAATCAAGGAAAACTAGGGCCAAAGCAAACCCCATAAATGAAAAAGGTGCCCGGGATCAGTGGGGAAAAACATGAGCCTTTCCTTGTCAAAGAGGACGTTTCACAGACAGTCACACCGCCACAGGGTTTAATGAAACACAGGGAAGTGTCTACAGCCCACACACTTGGCCCCTAATCCCTAAACCCTTACATCCCAAATGGCACCCAATTCCCAGTATAGTGCACTTCTTTTGACCAGTGCACTGTGGGCCAATAGTAGTGCACTATAAAGGGAATAGGGTGCCGTTTGGGACATACCTCTAACTGGCCTTGTATCTCCCCTAGTATCTCCCCTAATCCCCTAGTATCTCCCCTAGTCCCCTAGTATCTCCCCTAGTATCTCCCCAAGTCCCATAGTATCTCCCATAGTATCTCCCCTAGTCCCTAATGAGATGAGGAGGTGTAGCCTTGCTGTTCAACCTCATGACCCTAGGTAAACCTCCATCACACAAACACACACACACACACACGCACGCACAAAATCTTGTTGATTTTTCACAAGTCTTTGGCCATTTGCAAAAAATGTAGTTGCCATCTCAAAACATGAATACATTCATCAAAACGATGTTATACATATATCAAAGTTGATTCATCAAAAGAACACGACTTCCTGCAGAAAGATTAACACAACCATAGTTATCTCTCGAGTCCAAGCAGACAAAACAGAAAGTCTGTCTTTTAAAAATCCTTGTGGATCAACATATATTCCTTGCATGATAAAAACAGGAAGTACAACTATCCAAAGGTGTAGCATTATGGGTAATGATAAAAACAGGAAGTACAACTATCCAAAGGTGTAGCATTATGGGTAATGATAAAAACAGGAAGTACAACTATCCAAAGGTGCAGCATTATGGGTAATGATAAAAACAGGAAGTACAACTATCCAAAGGTGCAGCATTATGGGTAATGATAAAAACAGGAAGTACAACTATCCAAAGATGCAGCATTATGGGTAATCAATCTCCTTTCATGTATATTCCACCAAACAATTTCATACACATCAAATCAAAAAACATTATAATATAAAAACAAACCAGTACTTATGTTAAGATAGTAGGTATTTTGGGCATGAGAAAAAAAAGCGTTTTATAGTACGTGGAATTTAGAACGTCTAGTACGCTTAAAATGCCAGGATGTCATACTCATTCAAATGTTCATCTAGTAGAGAATTCACTGCACACTTTTGAGAAAGAGAATAGCATTTTCGAGATCCACATGTCTCTGACAAAAAAACTGAAAGTCAGCCGGAGGGGACTCGCTGTACCAAAATGAACCAATGTGGGAGGAACCTGCCCAATAGATGATGCATTCTCAGGATCAAATCAAATCAAATGATATTGGTCACATACACATGGTTAGCAGATGTTAATGTGAGTGTAGGATAAGCCTAGTATGCTGGTATTTGTTGCTTATTTTATTCATTTTTTAAAAACTAACCTGTACGTGCTTAATAGTATGTAGTCCGATTAGTACACAGTTTTAATAAGTAGTAGGAAAGACAGATTTGGGACACGGACAATGTTTTCTATTCTGTGAGCAAAACACCTTAACAGTGAACGTTGAATTTTAAAGTTTTACAAAAAGGTGTTCTAAGATGTTCAAGTCAGGTACTAAAAGAAAGAAATCATCGGAAGCGTACAGGTCTTTTAGCAAGGAAATTATCAGAGGTGTAAAGGTATTTTAACAGGGAAATGATCAGAGGTGTTAAGGTCTTTTAGCAAGGAAATGATCAGGGGTGTAAAGGTATTTTAACAGGGAAATGATCAGAGGTGTAAAGGTATTTTAACAGGGAAATGATCAGAGGTGTAAAGGTATTTTAACAGGGAAATGATCAGAGGTGTAAAGGTCTTTTAACAGGGAAATGATCAGAGGTGTAAAGGTCTTTTAACAGGGAAATGATCAGAGGTGTAAAGGTGTTTTAACAGGGAAATGATCAGAGGTGTAAAGGTCTTTTAACAGGGAAATGATCAGAGGTGTAAAGGTATTTTAACAGGGAAATGATCAGAGGTGTAAAGGTCTTTTAGCAAGGAAATGATCAGGGGTGTAAAGGTATTTTAACAGGGAAATGATCAGAGGTGTAAAGGTCTTTTAACAGGGAAATGATCAGAGGTGTAAAGGTATTTTAACAGGGAAATGATCAGAGGTGTAAAGGTCTTTTAACAGGGAAATGATCAGAGGTGTAAAGGTATTTTAACAGGGAAATGATCAGAGGTGTAAAGGTGTTTTAACAGGGAAATGATCAGAGGTGTAAAGGTCTTTTAACAGGGAAATGATCAGAGGTGTAAAGGTCTTTTAACAGGGAAATGATCAGAGGTGTAAAGGTCTTTTAACAGGGAAATGATCAGAGGTGTAAAGGCCTTTTAGCAGGGAAATGATCCGATTTTAAAGGTCTTTTAGCAGGGAAATGATCCGATTTTAAAGGTCTTTTAGCAGGGAAATGATCAGAAATGTTTTGGTCCTCGCTGCTATAGATAATGTACATTTTCAACACAGATCCCAACATTGTTTGTTTGTAAACTACAAAGAAGCGTTAAATCATGTTGTTTGCATTGTAATATCAGAAAATATCCTTAATATATTTACGCTGATAGTGGAATGATACCGTTTCACAATATAAAAAATATGAATTATAGAAAAATACATTCTGAAGCAAAATTGTATTCAGATTTTGGTGTAAACTTCCTATTTGTCAACCAAAGCCGGTCAATCTGAGACACGTGGTGTTTTCCCCACCAGCCAACCAACAACCTGGGCAAGCATCCTTCCTGTAGACATCGCTCTGTCAGTACCTGGTTTCAGGTTTCAGTTTGTGACAAAACAAAACAAGCAATGTATAGTGCAGAGAATCATTGTACCATCTAAAGCGCTGTGAAATATCTTTTCAACATCAAAATAAACATTGTATTTTCAGCTGTTTGAAGCTGATGGACAAAACCGAAAGTAAAAGTTGAGTCCCCACCGAGGTTGTGGTGGAGGAAATGTGGGGGAGGAGGAGGAAGAGTTGTTTGAATTCAGGCTAAGTGGTTGCAAATCCACTCATTTCCATTATGGGGCTTCGTACTACATGATGCTCCTTCAATGCACACACCTAACAGACACACACACAAACACACACACACACACGCACATACACACATCAATCAATCCATCAATCAAATGTATTGATAAAGCCCCGTTTTACATCAGCTGATATCTCAAAGTGCTGTACAGAAACCCAGCCTAAATCCCCAAACAGCAAGCAATGCAGACGTAGAAGCACGGTGGCTTGGAAAAACTCCCTAGAAAGGCCGGAACCTAGAAAGAAACCTAGAGAGGAACCAGGCTCTTAGGGGTGGCCAGTCCGCTTCTGGCTGTGCCGGGTGGAGCTTATAACAGAACATGGCCAAGATTTTCAAACGTTCATAGATGACCAGCAGGGTCAAATAATAATCACAGTGGTTGTAGAGGGTGCAACAGGTCAGCACCTCATGAAAAAATGTCACTTGGCTTTTCATAGCCAATCATTCAGAGTATCTCTACCGCTCCTGCTGTCTCTAGAGACTCGACAACAGCAGTTCCGGGACAAGGTAGCATGTCTGGTGAACAGGTCAGGGTTCCATAGCCACAGGCAGAACAGTTGAAACTGGAGCAGCAGCACGACCAGGTGGACTGGGGACAGCAAGGAGTCATCAGGCCAGGTAGTCCTGAGGCATGGTCCTAGGGCTCAGGGTCTCCAAGAGAAGAGAGAGAGAGAAAGAGAGAGTGAGAAAGATTAGAGGGAACATACTTAAATTCACACAGGACACCGGATAAGACAGGAGAAATACTCTAGATACAACAGACTGACCCTAGCACCCCGACACATAAACTACTGCAGCATAAATACTGGAGGCTGAGACAGGAGGTGTCGGGAGACATTGTGGCCCCATCCGATGATACCCCCGGACAGGGCCAAACAGGAGGGATATAACCCCACCCACTTTGCCAAAGCACAGCCCCCACACCACTAGAGGGACATCTTCAACCACCAACTTACCATCCTGAGACAAGGCCGAGTATAGACCACGAACATCTCCCCCACGGCATGAACCTGAGGTGGGGTGTCAACCCGGATAGGAAGATCACGTCAGTGACTCAACCCACTCAAGTGCACAATTTTGAACATGAAAAGTTATTAATAAACAAATTCGGCACATTTGGGCAGACTTGATAAAACATTTTGAACAGAAATGCAATCTAAATGCAGTCTAAAACGTTGCACATACACTGCTGCCATCTAGTGGCCACAATGTAAACTGCACCTGGACTGGAATAAAACATTATGGCCTTTCTCTTGCATTTAAAAGACAATGGGTCAAAATTTTTTTTTTTTTGTGTATTTTCTTTTACCAAATCTAATGTGTTATATTCTCATACATTCCTTTCACATTTCCACAAACGTAAAAGTGTTTCCTTTCAAATGGTATCAAGAATATGCGTATCCTTGCTTCAGGGCCTGAGATACAGGCAGTTAGATTTGGGTATGTTATTTTAGGTCCTGATCTACAGGCAGTTAGATTTGGGTATGTTATTTTAGGTCCTGAGCTACAGGAAGTTAGATTTGAGTATGTTATTTTAGGTCCTGAGCTACAGGAAGTTAGATTTGGGTATGTTATTTTAGGTCCTGAGCTACAGGCAGTTAGATTTGGGTATGTTATTTTAGGTCCTGAGCTACAGGCAGTTAGATTTGGGTATGTTATTTTAGGTCCTGAGCTATAGGCAGTTAGATTTGGGTATGTAATTTTAGGTCTTGAGCTACAGGCAGTTAGATTTGGGTATGTTATTTTAGGGCCTGAGCTACAGGCAGTTAGATTTGGGTAGGTCATTTTAGGTCCTGAG
The DNA here is from genome assembly GCF_057628025.1 of Oncorhynchus mykiss. Classification (NCBI taxonomy): domain Eukaryota; kingdom Metazoa; phylum Chordata; class Actinopteri; order Salmoniformes; family Salmonidae; genus Oncorhynchus; species Oncorhynchus mykiss. The sequence continues at coordinate 93,636,866 of NC_143026.1, read as the reverse complement.
ATACAGGCAGTTAGATTTGGGTATGTTATTTTAGGTCCTTAGCTACAGGAAGTTAGATTTGGGTATGTTATTTTAGGTCCTGAGCTACAGGCAGTTAGATTTGGGTATGTTATTTTAGGTCCTGAGCTACAGGAAGTTAGATTTGGGTATGTCATTTTAGGCGAAACCTGGAAAAAAAGGGGCAGATCCTTAAGAGGCAAAACACCGCCATGTTTAGTTTTGCCCAACCTAGATCGAGGCACAGACACGGTCTCAATGGGGATAGCTGAGCTGACTACGCTGACTGTGCTAGTGGGAGACTCCACTGGGCTGCCAGACTGGCTAACAGCCTGCTGCCTGGCCTGCACCCTATCTCAACGTGGAGCTAGAGGAGTTAGAGCCCTGTTTATGTTCATAGATAAGATGAGCGCACCCATCCAGCTAAGATGGAGACGGTCACTCCTCAGCAGGCCAGGCTTGGTCCTGTTTGTGGCAGGAGTCCAAAGAAGAAGGCCAATTATCTACAAATTATATCTTTTGGGAGGGGCAGAAAACAGTTTTCAACCAGCGACTGAGTTATGGGTCTCTGCTGTAGAGCTCATCACTCCCCCTAACTGGGAGGGGGCCAGAGACAATTACTCGATGCCAACACATCTTTCTAGCTGATTTACACTCTGCCACTATGTTGCGCTTGGTGACCTAACACACAGGTTATCCTGCAACAGTTAGCCTGCAACGGTTCTCCTGCAACAGTTCTCCTGCAACAGTTCTCCTGCAACAGTACAACAAGGTAACAGACAGGCCAGGCTGAGACTAGATTACAGGACAAGGTAACAGACAGGCCTGGCTGAGACTAGATTACAGGACAAGGTAACAGACAGGCCAGGCTGAGACTAGATTACAGGACAAGGTAACAGACAGGCCAGGCTGAGACTAGATTACAGGACAAGGTAACAGACAGGCCAGGCTGAGACTAGATTACAGGACAAGGTAACAGACAGGCCTGGCTGAGACTAGATTACAGGACAAGGTAACAGACAGGCCAGGCTGAGACTAGATTACAGGACAAGGTAACAGACAGGCCAGGCTGAGACTAGATTACAGGACAAGGTAACAGACAGGCCAGGCTGAGACTAGATTACAGGACAAGGTAACAGACAGGCCAGGCTGAGACTAGATTACAGGACAAGGTAACAGACAGGCCAGGCTGAGATGAAGGTCTAGTCATCACTTTCCTAGGCGTCTCTTACTGAGTGACCGTCTTCAAAGCCGCTAATCTTTGCTGCTATAAAGGGAAAGGAATGTGTACACATTACAGTACAGGACAAAGTACAGGACAGCAAAGACAAGGCTGAAAATGGCAATGTTTTCAAAGTACCTGTCATATGAGGGATAGGGTTAAGTGTTCTTCGTAGGGAGCAGTGGAGAACTGAAGGTTTTTTTTTGGGGGGGGGGGGGGGACACTTGAGCATACAGGAGATACTGTGGTTCAAGGGGATTAATTATTATAATACCGTAAGACAACTTTCTAGATCCACCTCCGAATTGTTTGGTTCTACAGCTTCCACTGTTGCCATGGAGCTGAGGCTTGGAATGGAACTCTCCAGGAGGAAGACATTACTGTGTTTAGGGAAACTGTTCATAACCGAAGCTTGTCTCTCATCTCATGAGAGAGAGAGAGAGAGAGAGAGAGAGAGAGAGCAATGTGGTATGCATAGTTTGCGGGAGACAAGTTCATTTATTCGGCTAACAGTTTGAAAACAAGCGTGACTGTAATTTGAAGTGCCTGGCTGCCACAGTCTTTGATGTCTTCATATAATATATGTCATTTAGCTGACACTTTTATCCAAAGTGACTTACAGTTCACGTATGGTTGGTCCTGGGTATCAAACCCCACTACCCGTTACAAGCAACCATGAACTACCAACTGAGCTACAAAGGACCACATATCTTAAGTGACATATGAATTATAATCAGACCTGACTCCTAGTTACCTCTGGTTACCTCTAGTTACCTCTAGTTACCTCTGGTTACCTCTAGTTACCTCTAGTTACCTCTAGTTACCTCTAGTTACCTCTGGTTACCTCTAGTTACCTCTAGTTACCTCTGGTTACCTCTAGTTACCTCTAGTTACCTCTAGTTACCTCTGGTTACCTCTAGTTACCTCTAGTTACCTCTAGTTACCTCTTTTGCACCCTTTGCCAGTTCCTCCAGGATTCTGTCATTCTTCGATCACAAAATGTTGTGATGTGAAAAATCTGTCATTTTTGCCAACAAAATATCACAAAGAATCCCTGTGACAGTGCTAGAGGCATGACTAGAGAGCTGGGTTCGATCCCAGACTGTGTCGCAACCGGACGTGACTGGGAGATCCATAGGGCGGCATACAATTTGCCCAACGTCGTCTGGGTTAGGGGAGGGTTTGGCCGGGGGGCGCTTTACTCTGATCCACCTCTACGCAGACGACACTATTCTGTATACTTCTGGCCTTTCTTTGGACACTGTGTTAACAACCCTCCAGGCAAGCTTCAATGCCATACAACTCTCCTTCCGTGGCCTCCAATTGCTCTTAAATACAAGTAAAACTAAATGCATGCTCTTCAACCGATTGCTGCCTGCACGTCCAGAATCACTACTCTGGACGGCTCTGACTTAGAACACGTGGACAACTACAAATACCTAGGTGTCTGGTTACACTGTAAACTCTCCTTCCAGACCCATATCAAACATCTCCAATCCAAAGTTAAATCTAGAATTGGCTTCCTATTTCGCAACAAAGCATCCTTCACTCATGCTGCCAAACATACCCTTGTAAAACTGACCATCCTACCAATCCTCGACTTTGGCGATGTCATTTACAAAATAGCCTCCAATACCCTACTCAATAAATTGGATGCAGTCTATCACAGTGCCATCCGTTTTGTCACCAAAGCCCCAAATGCTACCCACCATTGCGACCTGTACGCTCTCGTTGGCTGGCCCTCGCTTCATACTCGTCGCCAAACTCACTGGCTCCATGTCATCTACAAGACCCTGCAAGGTAAAGTCCCCCCTTATCTCAGCTCGCTGGTCACCATAGCATCTCCCACCTGTAGCACGCGCTCCAGCAGGTATATCTCTCTGGTCACCCCAAAACCAATTCTTTCTTTGGCCGCCTCTCCTTCCAGTTCTCTGCTGCCAACTACAAAAAAAACACTTATCTCCCTCACTAGCTTTAAGCACCAACTGTCAGAGCAGCTCACAGATTACTGCACCTGTACATAGCCCACCTATAATTTAGCCCAAACAACCTCTTTCCCTTCCGTATTTAATTTATTTAATTAATTTATTTATTTTTTCTACTTTGCACCCCATTATTTTTATTTCTACTTTGCACATTCTTCCACTGCAAATCTACCATTCCAGTGTTTTACTTGCTATATTGTATTTACTTCGCCACCGTGGCCTTTTTTGCCTTTACCTCCCTTATCTCACCTCATTTGCTCACATCGTATATAGACTTGTTTATACTGTATTATTGACTGTATGTTTGTTTTACTCCATGTGTAACTCTGTGTCGTTGTATGTGTCGAACTGCTTTGCTTTATCTTGGCCAGGTCGCAATTGTAAATGAGAACTTGTTCTCAACTTGCCTACCTGGTTAAATAAAGGAGAAATAAAAAATCCAAAATAAAGAAATAAAAAACTTGGCTCATCGTGACTCCTAGCGACTCCTTGTGGCTGGCCGGGTACCTGCAGGCTGACTTCAGTCGTCAGTTGAACGGTGTTTCTCCCGACACATTGGCACCGCTGGCTTCTGGGTTAAGCAGTTAAGAAGCGGTTTGGCGGGTCATGTTTCGGAGGATGCATGACTCCACCTTCGCCTCCCCCGAGCCCGTTGGGGGAGTTGCAGCAGAGACAAGTTCGCAATTGGATATCACAAAATAAAAATAAAAAACGAAATAATAATACTCCCTGGAAGGACTGTATTCACTTCTCTCTACAGCACTAACTAATGCACAGCATAACATACAGTGCCTTGCGAAAGTATTCGGCCCCCTTGAACTTTGCGACCTTTTGCCACATTTCAGGCTTCAAACATAAAGATATAAAACTGTATTTTTTTGTGAAGAATCAACAACAAGTGGGACACAATCATGAAGTGGAACGACATTTATTGGATATTTCAAACTTTTTTAACAAATCAAAAACTGAAAAATTGGGCGTGTAAAATTATTCAGCCCCCTTAAGTTAATACTTTGTAGCGCCACCTTTTGCTGCGATTACAGCTGTAAGTCGCTTGGGGTATGTCTCTATCAGTTTTGCACATCGAGAGACTGAATTTTTTTCCCATTCCTCCTTGCAAAACAGCTCGAGCTCAGTGAGGTTGGATGGAGAGCATTTGTGAACAGCAGTTTTCAGTTCTTTCCACAGATTCTCGATTGGATTCAGGTCTGGACTTTGACTTGGCCATTCTAACACCTGGATATGTTTATTTTTGAACCATTCCATTGTAGATTTTGCTTTATGTTTTGGATCATTGTCTTGTTGGAAGACAAATCTCCGTCCCAGTCTCAGGTCTTTTGCAGACTCCATCAGGTTTTCTTCCAGAATGGTCCTGTATTTGGCTCCATCCATCTTCCCATCAATTTTAACCATCTTCCCTGTCCCTGCTGAAGAAAAGCAGGCCCAAACCATGATGCTGCCACCACCATGTTTGACAGTGGGGATGGTGTGTTCAGCTGTGTTGCTTTTACGCCAAACATAACGTTTTGCATTGTTGCCAAAAAGTTCAATTTTGGTTTCATCTGACCAGAGCACCTTCTTCCACATGTTTGGTGTGTCTCCCAGGTGGCTTGTGGCAAACTTTAAACAACACTTTTTATGGATATCTTTAAGAAATGGCTTTCTTCTTGCCACTCTTCCATAAAGGCCAGATTTGTGCAATATACGACTGATTGTTGTCCTATGGACAGAGTCTCCCACCTCAGCTGTAGATCTCTGCAGTTCATCCAGAGTGATCATGGGCCTCTTGGCTGCATCTCTGATCAGTCTTCTCCTTGTATGAGCTGAAAGTTTAGAGGGACGGCCAGGTCTTGGTAGATTTGCAGTGGTCTGATACTCCTTCCATTTCAATATTATCGCTTGCACAGTGCTCCTTGGGATGTTTAAAGCTTGGGAAATATTTTTGTATCCAAATCCGGCTTTAAACTTCTTCACAACAGTATCTCGGACCTGCCTGGTGTGTTCCTTGTTCTTCATGATGCTCTCTGCGCTTTTAACGGACCTCTGAGACTATCACAGTGCAGGTGCATTTATACGGAGACTTGATTGCACACAGGTGGATTGTATTTATCATCATTAGTCAGTTAGGTCAACATTGGATCATTCAGAGATCCTCACTGAACTTCTGGAGAGAGTTTGCTGCACTGAAAGTAAAGGGGCTGAATAATTTTGCACGCCCAATTTTTCAGTTTTTGATTTGTTAAAAAAGTTTGAAATATCCAATAAATGTCGTTCCACTTCATGATTGTGTCCCACTTGTTGTTGATTCTTCACAAAAAAATACAGTTTTATATCTTTATGTTTGAAGCCTGAAATGTGGCAAAAGGTCGCAAAGTTCAAGGGGGCCGAATACTTTCGCAAGGCACTGTATCTCTTCTATATCTTCTCTTGGTGTGAGTTCAACCACCCTAACGCATATGCCATCATACCATATCATACCATATCATACCATATCATACCATATCATACCATGTCTCCATATCATACCATGTCATACCATATCATACCATATCATACCATGTCATACCATGTCATACCATATCATACCATATCATACCATGTCATACCATATCATACCATGTCTCCATATCATACCATGTCATACCATGTCATACCATATCATACCATATCATACCATGTCATACCATGTCATACCATGTCATACCATATCATACCATGTCATACCATATCATACCATGTCATACCATACCATATCATACCATGTCATACCATATCATACCATGTCTCCATATCATACCATGTCATACCATATCATACCATATCATACCATGTCATACCATGTCATACCATATCATACCATATCATACCATGTCATACCATATCATACCATGTCTCCATATCATACCATGTCATACCATATCATACCATGTCATACCATATCATACCATGTCATACCATACCATATCATACCATGTCATACCATATCATACCATATCTCCATATCATACCATATCTCCATATTTTCTCATGGGGTAAGTTGAGCCACCCTTATTTCTAGGAAATCACACACAAAATGTATAATTAGACAAAATATTTAGGAAGAGGCAGGGCTGAAAGTAAGGCAGTCCGGTATGGCGTCACCGTAGCGGTAAAACATGAGCCTATTAGAACAATCTAAACTCTGACATGTAATGGGACAGTAGCGGGCGCATAAACAATCATCAAAGGTTGTTACACTTTTTGGTGCTTTGTGTTACAGATGTCTCTGTTCATTCACCAATGTTTGGAGGCTGGAAATATGTTGTGAGTGGACGAAGGTGTGCGAGTAGCCTAGTAAAGGAGCCTTTTGAAATGATTGTTCGAAAAGGATTCTCTATGTAATTATGATGATTCTATGTAATTATATGATGATTCTATGTAATTATATGATGATTCTATGTAATTATATGATGATTCTATGTAATTATATGATGATTCTATGTAATTATATGATGATTCTATGTAATTATATGATGATTCTATGTAATTCTTTGGTTATTCTATGTCATGCTATGGTTATTCTATGTAATTCTATGATTATTCTATGTAATTATATGATTATTCTATGTAATTCTATGGTTATTCTATGTAATTATTTGGTTATTCTATGTAATTATATGTAATTATATGTAATTCTATGATTATTCTATGTAATTATATGACTATTTTATGTAATTCTATGGTTATTCTATGATTATTATATGTAATTCTATGATTATTCTATGTAATTATATGATGATTCTATGTAATTCTTTGGTTATTCTATGTCATGCTATGGTTATTCTATGTAATTCTATGATTTTTCTATGTAATTCTATGGTTATTCTATGTAATTCTATGTTTATTCTAGTAATTCTATGGTTATTCTATATAGTTCTATGGTTATTCTATGATTATTCTATGTAATTATATGATTATTCTATGTTATCCTGATATTCTATGTAACTCTATGTAATTCTATGCCTATTCTGTGTAATTATATGGTAATTCTATGTAATTCTATGTAATTCTATGCCTATTCTGTGTAATTATATGGTAATTCTATGTAATTCTATGTAACTCTATGTAATTCTATGCCTATTCTGTGTAATTATATGGTAATTCTATGTAATTCTATGTAACTCTATGTAATTCTATGCCTATTCTGTGTAATTATATGGTAATTCTATGTAATTCTATGTAACTCTATGTAATTCTATGCCTATTCTGTGTAATTATATGGTAATTCTATGTAATTCTATGTAACTATGTAATTCTATGCCTATTCTGTGTAATTATATGGTAATTCTATGTAATTCTATGTAACTCTATGTAATTCTATGCCTATTCTGTGTAATTATATGGTAATTCTATGCCTATTCTGTGTAATTCTATGGTTATTCTATGTAATCCTGATATTCTATGTAACTCTTTGTAATTCTATGCCTATTCTGTGTAATTCTATGGTTATTCTATGTAATTCAAATCAAATCAAAATCAAAATCATGCTTCGTGCTTCTACACCTGCATTGCTTGCTGTTTGGGGTTTTAGGCTGGGTTTCTGTAAAGCACTTTGAGATATCAGCTGATGTACGAAGGGCTATATAAATAAATGTGATTTGATTCTATGTAATTCTATGGTTATTCTATGTAATTCGATGGTAATTCTATGATTAGGGCCATCGTTTTTTTTTGTTATGTAGGGCATCTCGTACAGGGAAGAAATGTCTTCTACTTTCAACCCTGGGAGGTCAACATTTCATGGGAAAAGTAGTAAGCAAGTTAGTTCCAAAATATTGATTTTCACCAAGTCAAATGAATTTATTGTTTTAGAGGTTTTATGATACATGTACAGTTGAAGTCTGAAGTTTACAAACACCTTAGCCAAATACATTTAAACTCAGTTTTTCACAATTCCTGACATTTAATCCCAGTAAAAATCCCCTGTTTTAGGTCAGTTAGGATCACCACTTTATTTTAAGAATGTGAAATGTCAGAACAATAGTAGAGAGAAGGATTTATTTCAGCCTTTTTCACTCAATTAGTATTTGGTGGCATTGCCTTTAAATTGTTTAATTAACTTGGGTCAAACGTTTCGGGTAGCCTTCCACAAGCTTCCCACAATAAATTGGGTGAATTTTAGCCCATTCCTCCTGACATAGCTGGTGTAACTGAGTCAGGTTTGTAGGCTTCCTTGCTCACACACACTTTTTCAGTTCTGCCCACAAATTTTCTATAGGATTGAGGTTAGGACCACTCCAATACCTTGACTTTGTTGTCCTTAAGCCATTATGACACAACTCTGGAAGTATGCTTGGGGTCATTGTCCATTTGGAAGACCCATTTGCGACCGAGCTTTAACTACCTGACTGATGTCTTGAGATGCTGCTTCAATATAGCCACATAATTTTCCTCCTTCATGATGCCATCTATTTTGTGAAGTGCACCAGTCCCCCCTGCAGCAAAGCACCCCCACAACATGATGCTGCCACACCCGTGCTTCACTGATAGGATGGTGCTCTTCGGCTTGCAAGCCTCCCCATTTTTTCTCCAAACACAACGATGTTCATTATAGCCAAACAGTTCTTTTGTTTCATCAGAACAAAGGACATTTCTCCAAAAAGTACGATCTTTGTCCTCATGTGCAGTTGTAAACCGTAGTCTGGCTTTTTATTGCGGTTTTGGAGCAGTGGCTTCTTCCTTGCTGAGCGGCCTTTCAGGTTATGTTGATATAGGAGTCATTTTACTGTGGAAATAGATACCTGTTTCCTCCAGCATCTTCACAATGTCCTCTGCTGTTGTTCTGGGATTGATTTGCACTTTTCACATCAAAGTACATTAATCTCTAGGAGACAGAACGTGTCTCCTTCCTGAGCGACATGACGGCTGCGTGGTCCCATGGTGTTTATACTTGCATACTATTGTTTGTACAGATGAACGTGGTACCTTCAGGCATTTCAGGCATTGCTCCCAAGGAGGAACCAGACTTGTGGAGGTCTACAATTTTTATTCTGATGTCTTGGTTTCTTGATTTTCTTTATTTTGATTTTCCCATGATGTCAAGCAAAGAGGCACTGAGTTTGAAGGTAGGCCTTGAAATACATCCATCATGTACACCTCCAATTGACTCAAATGATGTCAATTAGCCTATCAGAAGCTTCTTAAGGCATGACATAATTTCCTGGAATTTTCCAAGCTGTTTAAAGGCACAGTCAACTTAGTGTATGTAAACTTCTGACCCACTGAAATTGTGATACAGTGAATTATAAGTGAAATAAACTGTCTGTAAACAATTGTTGGAAAAATTACTTGTGTCATGCACAAAGTAGGTGTCCTAACCGACTTGCCAAAACTATAGTTTGTTAAAAACTTCTTGGCGCACCAATCCCTTTAGCGGGATCATTTTCGTCAACATCCGTTGAATTGCAGAGCGCCAAATTCAAATTAAATTACTAAAAATATTTAATTTTCATGAAATCACAAGTGCAATATACCAAAACACAGCTTAGCTTGTTGTTAATCCACCTGGCGTGTCAGATTTCAAAAACAGAGAAAGCAAACCAAGCGTTTATGTTAGGACAGCTCTCTCAGCAGACAAAACATTACAAACAGCTAGCAGCAAAGTAGATTGGTCACGAAAGTCAGAAAAGCAATCAAATGAATCGCTTACCTTTGATGCTCTTCGGATGTTTGCACTCACGAGACTCTCAGTTACACAATAAATGTTCCTTTTGTTCCATAAAGATTATTTTTATATCCTAAAAACCTCCATTTGGTTGGCGCGTTTTGTTCAGTAATCCACAGGCGCGTGCAGGTCACGACGGGCAGACGAAAATTCCAAATAGTATCCGTAAAGTTCGTAGAAACATGTCAAACGTTTTTTATAATCAATCCTCAGGTTGTTTTTACAATAAATAATCTATAATATTTCAACCGGACGGTAGCATTTTCAATAGGAGAGAGAGAGAGAAAAGGTCTGCTCCAAGCTGCATGCAAAAATCTAAGGACACCCAGCTATCCACTGACGCGATGTGATCATTCTGTCTCATTTTCCTAAACCTGAAAGAGAATCCTTGTAGCTGCATGGGCCAAAAAAGTCTAGCCAATGACCATGGAGTAAATTGAGCCAATGGCAAGACGAGCAAATTGAAGTGTTTTCTTCCCAGGCGTGTAATGCAAGGCATCATCACTGGGATATGAGGTAACAACAGGTAACATGTTTAAAGGGGTCTATTCAATCCACATCGTGGAAGTTCAGCTTTACATTTAAAGGCAAAGTCCTCGCTTTAGGTTTAAAAAATGTTATCTTTAATTTACCTCGGCAAGTCAGTTAAAGAACCAAATTCTTATTTACAATTAACTGCCTTGTTCAGGGGCAGAACAACAGATTTTATTACCTTGTCAGCTCGGGGATTTGGTCTAGCAACCTTTCTTCAGTTACTGGCTCAACGCTCTAACCACTAGGCTACCTGCCTCCCCCCTCTAACCACTAGGCTACCTGCCTCCCCCCTCTAACCACTAGACTACCTGTCTCTAACCACTGGGCTACCTGCCTCCCCCCTCTAACCACTAGACTACCTGTCTCTAACCACTAGGCTACCTGCCTCCCCCCTCTAACCACTAGGCTACCTGCATATGTCGGTTCAACAGGAAAATACCATTTGATTTCTATCATGAAATCTGTAATGCTTCAGCTTTACAGACGGAGACCACCTACTGGGCATCAATACATCAAGTCAACATCTATTCCACGTTGATTCAACCAGTTTGTATCCAGTGAGCAAAGTGTTTGATAGGTGTAAACCTTAAAGCCTTAAAACATGCTTCAAATGATTAGAATACAAAAAAGCGATTATGATAGTGTTGAATTGTGTTAGGGAAATTAAGATAGGCATGGTTTTAAAAGGGTAATATTTAATTCAGTACAGAAATGTGTAGGCGTGTTAACTTACCTTGTCCCGCGGCTCTATTTATCCCATACCCAGGGTAAAGTTGAGCCTAGAAAGCACTTTTTTTGGGGGATGAGGGATGTTTAAAAACTGTAATATTTACAATGAATATTTCCAGGGATAGACAACATCCTGAAAGACATGTAGATATCTTTGTTGGAAAGAAAACTATTTCCCTTCACGTAGTAACGCTAAATGTTAAAAGGCACTCAGTTTACCCCCCTCATTCTGTGGTCCTTATTGTGGTTGAGTCCCTAATGACACTCTATAGGGCTCCGGTCAAAAGAAGTGCACTTCATATGGAATAGGGAGCCATTTGGGACTCAGTCCATACCTCTCTAATTATCTAAATCAGAGATCTGAGTGCACAGCAACATGCAAAAGAAGTGCACTTCATATTGAAATAGGGAGCCATTTGGGACTCAGTCCATACCTCTCTAATAATTTAAATCAGAGATCTGAGTGCACAGCAACATGCAGACTCGTCTTATCTCGTCTAGAAATTCACTTCTGACTTTCACAGCGTTGGAAGATAGCAGGATGCGCCACAATTCATTAGCACCCTACCCGACTTGCCTAGTTAAATAAAGGTAAAAAATATTTAAAAAACACCAGGACATTTCACACAGACACGTTTAACGTCAAATATGAATGACATACCCATGCTTATTGCCTACTGTAGGCTGTCATTGTAAAATAAGAACTTGTTCTTAACTGACTTGACTAGTTAAATAAAGGTGAAATAAAAATAGTACTGTAATAGTATTGAGCATGAAAGGGCAGGGCTACAGTCACATACCTCAAGTTAAATGAGAAAATAGTATCGGATGTAATAACGCAGGATCCACAGCTCTGGCATGTCATGGCCTGTCCTGGTATTTCTGACCCTGTGTCTGTCTGTGTGTGGCTCTGTAGTGTGTCATTTACATTGGAACACTAACCTCACCCAGCAATACACCCAAATGCATGAAGCTAAAGTTACATTATATGTACTGGGGGGGGGGGGGGGGGCATAACTAAACAGGCCACAGGACACATTGCGTTGTAAGGATGGTCTTGATATTCTGTGTTTCACTCTGTCACTATCACTGACCTCACCCTCCTTCCAAAATGACATCAATCACCACCTGGCTCGAGGCTACAGGCTTATATTAGAACACTGACCTTTGACCTTGCCAATTGTTGCCATGGTACCTCCGAATGTCCTGGCCAGGAAGATACACTTTCGCGTTCCTAGGAAACTATGCAGTGTTTTGTTTTTTTACGTGTTATTTCTTACATTAGTACCCCAGGTCATCTAAGGTTTCATTACATACAGTCAAGAAGAACTACTGAATATAAGAGCAGCGTCAACTCACCATCAGTACGACCAAGAATATGACTTTCGCGAAGCGGATCCTGTGTTCTGCCTTTTCACGCTGACAGAAACAAACATCTTTCTGGTAAGAAGAGGGGCGGGGGCGTATGCCTTATGGTTAACGAGACATGTTGTGTGGTCACAACAACATACAGGAACTCAAGTCCTTCTGTTCACCTGATTTAGAATTCCTCACAATCAAATATCGACCGCATTATCTACCAAGAGAATTCTCTTAGATTATAATCACATATATTCCCCCCCAAGCAGACACATCGATGGCCCTGAACAAACTTTATTTGACTCTATGCAAACTTGCCTGGTTAAATAAAGGTAAAATAAAAATAAATTAATTGTATCTGGGGATTTTAACAAGGCTAATCTGAAAACAAGACTCCCTAAATTGTATTAGCATATCAATTGTGCAACCAGGGCTGATAAAACCTTGGATCATTGCTATTCTAACTTCCGCGACGTATATAAGGCCCTCCTTTTGGAAAAGCTGACCACGACTCCATTTTGTTGCTCCCTGCCTACAGACAGAAGCTAAAAGAAGAAGCTCCCGTGTTCAGGTCTGTTCAACGCTGGTCCAACCAATCTGATTCCACGCTCCAAGACTGCTTCCATCACGTGGACTGGGATGTGTTCCGCACTGCGTCCAACAACAACATTGACGAATACGCTGATTCGGTGAGCGAGTTCATTAGAAAGTGCATTGAAGATGTCGTTCCCATAGCAACGATTAAAACATTCCCAAACCAGAAACCGTGGATTGATGGCAGCATTCGCGTGAAACTGAAAGCGCGAACCACTGCTTTTAACCAGGGCAAATTGACCAGAAACATGACCAAATACAAACAGTGTAGCTATTCCCTCCGCAAGGCAATCAAACAAGCTAAGCGTCAGTATAGAGACAAAGTAGAGTCACAATAGTACCCTCCAAACTCATCAAGCTCGAGACCCTGGGTCTCGACCCCGCCCTGTGCAACTGGGTACTGGACTTCCTGACGGGCCCCCCCCAGGTGGTGAGTGTAGGTAACAACATCTCCACCCCTCTGATCCTCAACACTGGGGCCCCACAAGGGTGCGTTCTGAGCCCTCTCCTGTACTCCCTGTTCACCCACAACTGCGTGGCCATGTACGTCTCCAACTCAATCATCAAGTTTGCGGACGACACTACAGTGGTAGGCTTGATTACCAACAACGAGGAGGCGGCCTACAGGGAGGACGTGAGGGCCCTCGGAGTGTGGTGTCAGGAAAATAACCTCACACTCAACATCAGCAAAACTAAGGAGATGATTGTGGACTTCAGGAAACAGCAGAGGGAACACCCCCTATCCACATCGATGGGACAGTAGTGGAGAGGGTAGTAAGTTTTAAGTTCCTCGGCGTACGCATCACAGACAAACTGAATTGGTCCACACACACAGACAGCATCGTGAAGAAGGCGCAGCAGCGCCTCTTCAACCTCAGGAGGCTGAAGAAATTCAGCAAATTCACCAAAAGCACTCACAAACTTCTACAGATGCACAATCGAGAGCATCCTGTCAGGCTGTATCACCGCCTGGTACGGCAACTGCTCCGCCCACAGCCGTAAGGCTCTCCAGAGGGTAGTGAGGTCTGCATAACGCATCACCTGGGGCAAACTACCTGCCCTCCAGGACATCTACACCACCCGATGTCACAGGAAGGCCATAAAGATCATCAAGGACAACAACCACCCGAGCCACTGCCTGTTCACCCCGCTATCATCCAGAAGGCGAGGTCAGTACAGGTGCATCAAAGCAGGGACTGAGAGACTGAAAAACAGCTTCTATCTCAAGGCCATCAGACTGTTAAACAGCCGTCACTAACATTGAGTGGCTGCTGCCAACACACTGATTCAACTCCAGCCACTTTAATAATGGGAATTGATGGAAATTGATATAAAATATATCACTAGCCACTTCAAACAATGCTACTTAATATAATGTTTACAGACCCTACATTACTCATCTCATATGTATATGTATATACTGTACTCTATATCATCTACTGCATCTTTATGTAATACATGTATCACAAGCGACTTTAAACTATGCCACTTTGTTTACATACCCTACATTACTCATCTCATATGTATATACTGTGCTCTATACCATCTACTGCATCTTGCCTATGCCATTCTGTACCATCACTCATTCATATATCTTTATGTACATATTCTTTATCCCTTTACACTTGTGTGTATAAGGTAGTAGTTTTGGAATTGTTAGGTTAGATTACTCGTTGGTTATTACTGCATTGTCGGAACTAGAAGCACAAGCATTTCGCTACACTCACATTAACATCTGCTAACCATGTGTATGTGACAAATACATTTGATTTGATTTGATTTTGTTATAAAAGAGAGAAGGGGGGAGAGGGGCGAGGAGGATCACGGTGAGGAGGGGAGATGGTGATTGGAGTGGGGATTGGAGAAGAGTGGAGATGGATATTGGAGAGGAGGAGAGATGGGGATTGGAGAGTAGGGGAAATGGGGATTGGAGAAGAGGGGAGATGGGGATTGGAGAGGAGGAGAGATGGATATTGGAGAGGAGGGGAGATGGGTTTGGAGGGGAGATGGGGTATGGAGGGGAGATGGGGTTTGGAGGCAGATTGGAGAGGAGGGGAGATATGAATTGGAGAAGAGAGGAGGGGAGGTGGAGATTGGAGAGGAGGGGAGATGGGGATTGGAGAGGAGGGGAGATGGGGATTGGAGAGGAGGGGAGATGGGGATTGGAGAGGAGGGGAGATGGGGATTGGAGAGGAGATGGGGATTGAAGGGGGGATGGGGATTGGAGGGGGGATGGGGATTAGAGAGGAGGGGAGATGGGGATTGGAGAGGAGAGGAGATGGGGAGGGGAGATGGGGAGATGGGGAGGGGAAGGGAAATGGGTATTGTAGAGGAGAGGATGGGAGATGGGGATTAGAGAGGATTTGGAGATAGGAGAGGAGATGGGGATTGGAGGGGAGATTGGGTTTGGAAAGGAGATGGGTATTGGAGGGGAGATGGGGATTGGAGAGGAGGGGAGATGGCATTTGGAAAGGAGATGGGGATTGGAATGGAGATGGAGATGGGGATCGGAGAGGGGAGATGGGGATGGGTATTGGAAGGGAGATGGGGATTGGAGTGGAGATGGTTATTGGAGGGGAGATGGGGATGGAGAGGAGGGGAGATGGGGATGGGTATTGGAAGGGAGATGGGGATTGGAGAGGAGGAGAGATTGGGATTGGAAAGGAGATGGGGATTGGAGGGGAGGGGAGATGAGCATTGGAGAAGAGGGGAGATGGGGATTGGAGGGGAGATGGGGAGGGAAAGGGAGAATGGAGGAGAGATGGGGATTGGAGAGGAGGGGACGGGAGATGGGGATTGTAGGGGAGGGGACGGGAGATGGGGATTGTAGAGGAGAGGATGGGAGATGGGGATTGTAGAGGAGAGGATGGGAGATGGGGATTGTAGAGGAGATGGGGATTGGAGGGGAGATGGGGATTGGAGTGGAGATGGGTATCGGAGGGGAGATGGGGATGGAGAGGAGGGGAGATGGGGATGGGTATTGGAAGGGAGATGGGGATTGGAGAGGAGGAGAGATGGGTATTGGAGAGGAGGGTATATGGGGATGGGAAGGGAGGTGGGGATTGGAGGGGAGATGGGGATTGGAGAGGAGGGGATATGGGGATGGGAAGGGAGGTGGGGATTAGAGAGGAGGGGAGATGGGGATTGGAGAGGAGAGGAGAGGAGGGGAGATGGGGATTGGAGAGGAGAGGAGGGGAGATGGGGATTGGAGAGGAGGGGAGATGGGGATTGGAGAGGAGGGGAGATGGTGATTGGAAAGGAGATGAGGATTGTAGAGGAAAGATGGGGATTGGAGAGGAGGGGAGATGGGAAGGGAGATGGGGATTGGAGAGGAGGGGAGATGGGGATTGGAAGGGAGATGGGGATTAGAGAGGATGGGAGATGGGGGTTGGAGAGAAGAGGACGGGAGATGGGGATTAGAGAGGAGATGGAGATTGGAGAGGAGATGGGGATTGGATAGGAGGGGAGATGGGGGTTGGAGAGAAGAGGACGGGAGATGGGGATTAGAGAGGAGATGGAGATTGGAGAGGAGATGGGGATTGGAGAGGAGAGGAGAGGAGATGGGGATTGGAAGGGAGATGGGGATTGGAGAGGAGGGGAGATGGGGATGGGGATGGTAAGGGAAATGGGTATTGGAGAGGAGGGGAGATGGGTATTGGAGAGGAGGGGAGATGGGTATTGGAAAGAAGATGGGTATTGGAGAGGAGGGGAGATGGGGATTGTAGAGGAGAGGAGATGGGGATTGAAAAGGAGATGGGGATTGGAGGACAGATGGACATTGGAGAGGGGGGGACATGGGGATGGGAAGGGAGATGGGGATTGGAGAGGAGGGGAGATGGGGTTTGTAGAGGAGGGGAGATGGGAATTGGATGGGAGATGGGGATTGGAGAGGAGGGGATATGGGGATTGGAGGGGAGGGATGATGGGGATTGGAGGCGAGGGGAGATGGGGATTGGAGGGGAGATGGGGTTTGGAGAGGAGGGCAGATGGGGATAGGAAAGGAGGGGACATGGGAATTGGATGGGAGATGGGGATTGGAGAGGAGGGGGGGGTGGGGATTGGGATTGGAAGGGAGATGGGGATTGGAGAGGAGGGGAGATGGGGATTGGAGAAGAGGGGAGATGGGGTTGACGGGAGATGGGGATTGGAGGGAATGGAGATGGGGGTTGGAGAGAAGGGGAGATGTGTGTTGGAGACAGATGGAAATTGAAGAGGAGATGGGGATGGAGAGGAGGGGAGGGGAGATGGTGATTGGAGGGGGATTGGAGAGGAGGGGAATTGGGAATTGTAGAGGAGGGGAGATGGGGATTGGAGAGGAGGGGGATTGGAGAGGAGGGGGGATGGGGATTGGAGAGGGGAGGCGAGGAGGGGGATTGGAGAGGAGAGGCGAGGAGGGGGATTGGAGAGGAGAGGAGATGGGAAATTGGAGGGGAGATGGGGATTGGAGAAGAGGAAAGATGGGGATTGAAGAGTGATAGGAGGGGAGATGGGGAGGGGAAGGGAAATTGGAGGGAATATGGGGATTGGAAAGGAGGGGACAAGAGATGGGGATTGTAGAGGAGAAGACGGGCGATGGGGATTAGAGAGGAGATGGAGATTGGAGAGTAGATGGGGATTGGAGGGGAGATGGGGATTATAGAGGAGATGGGGATTAGAGAGGAGATGGAGATTGGAGAGTAGATGGGGATTGGAGGGGAGATGGGGTTTGGAAAGTAGATGGGTATTGAAGGGGAGATGGGGATTGGAGATGAGGGGAGATGGGGATTGGAGAGGAGGGGAGATGGGGATTTGAGAGGAGGGGAGATCGGGATGGGGTTTGGAAGGGAGATGGGGATTGGAGAGGAGGGGAGATGGTTATTGGAGAGGATGGGAGATGGGGATTGGAAAGGAGATGAGGATTGGAGAGGAGGGGAGGGGAGATGGGGATTGGATGGGAGATGGGGATTGGAGGGGTGATGGGGAGAGGAAGGGACGGAAGATGGGGATTGGAGAGGAGAGGACGGGAGATGGGAATTAGAGTGGAGATGGAGATTGGAGAGGAGATGGGGATTGGAGGGGAGATGGGGATTAGAGAGGAGGGGAGATGGGGAATGGAGAGGAGATGGGGATTGGAGGGGAGATGGGGATTGTATGGGAGATGGGGATTGGAGGGGAGATGGGGATTGTGTTTATTTATTTAACCTTTTATTTAACCAGGAAAGGCTCATTGAGATTAAAATATATTTTTCAAGAGCGTCCTGGCCAAGATAGGCAGCACCAAGTCATTACAAAAAAATTACAGACAAACAACATGAAAAACTACAAGTAATCTAGTAAAAACCATTGAATTCACAAGAGTATAAAACAGCAAATTAAAAACATTGACAGGTCAGGGAATCAGCCTCAAAATCCTTCATCAGTGATTTAAAAACACCAATCGGGACAAGTTCTTCCAGTTTAAAAGTATTTTGTAAGTTGTTCCAAGACGATGGCGCAGAGGACATAAAAGCCCTTTTACCAAATTCAGTTGGGACATTTGGAACAGTTAGCAGGATAAAGTCCAGCGAACGAAGAGAGTCCCCACCACATTCCTGAACAATAGAAATGCACAAATAAAATGGTAGTAAACCCAAAATGGCTTTGTAAATAAAAGTATACCAGTGACTGAGCCTACGAGTGACTAGAGAAGGCAGTGGTGCGTTAGGGTTTTGCAGTTTAAAATAAATCTCAAAGTGCCATGGTAAAGGGTGTCAATTGATCTCAAACACTGAGCGGAAGCATTCATATATAAAATATCCCCATAGTCTAGTAAAGGCATAAATGTAGCTGATACTAGCCTCCTTCTGGCTTCAAAAGAAAAACAGGCCTGGAGTGGAGTGGATTGGAGTGGAGCGGAGGGGAGTTGAGGCTTGAAGGGAAGGGAAGGGGAGTTGAGGATTGGTGGGGAGGGGTGATGGGGATTGGAGGGGAGATGGGGATTGGAGGGGAGGGGAGATGGGGATTAGAGGGGAGATGGGGATTGGAGGGGAGATGGGGATTGGAGAGGAGGGGAGATGGGGATTGGAGAGGAGTGGAGATTGGGATGGGGAGGAGGGGAGATGGGGATTGGAGAGGAGATGGGGATTGGAAGGGAGATTGGGATTGGGAGGAGGGGAGATGGGGATTGGAAGGGAGATTGGGATGGGGAGGAGGGGAGATGGGGATTGAAGAGGAGATGGGGATTGGAAGGGAGATTGGGATGGGGAGGAGGGGAGATGGGGATTGGAGGGGAGATGGGGATTGGAAGGGAGATTGGGATTGGAAGGGAGATTGGGATGGGGACGAGGGGAGATGGGGATTGGAAGGGAGATTGGGATGGGGAGGAGGGGAGATGGGGATTGGAGGGGAGATGGGGATTGGAAGGGAGATTGGGATGGGGAGGAGGGGAGATGGGGATTGGAAGGGAGATGGGGATTGGAAGGGAGATTGGGATGGGGAGGAGGGGAGATGGGGATTGGAAGGGAGATTGGGATGGGGAGGAGGGGAGATGGGGATTAGAGGGGAGATGGGGATTGGAAGGGAGATTGGGATTGGGAGGAGGGGAGATGGGGATTGGAAGGGAGATTGGGATGGGGAGGAGGGGAGATGGGGATTGGAAGGGAGATTGGGATGGGGAGGAGGGGAGATGGGGATTGGAAGGGAGATTGGGATGGGGAGGAGGGGAGATGGGGATTGGAAGGGAGATTATTATTTTTTTTTTATTTAAGTAGGTAAGTCAGTTAAGAACAAATTCTTATTTTCAATGATGGCCTAGGAACAGTGGGTTAACTGACTGTTCAGGGGCAGAACGACAGATTTGTACCTTGTCAGCTCGGGGGTTTCAATTTGCAACCTTCCGGTTACTAGTCCAACGCTCTAACCACTAGGCTACCCTGCAAATTCTTATTTTCAATGCCGGAGAGTGGAGTTGGGGATCGGTGGGGACGGGAGATGTGGATTGGAGAGAAGGGGATAGGAGATGGGGATTGGAGAGGAGGGGAGAGGAGATGGGGATTGGAGGGGAGATGGGGATTGGAGAGGAGGGGAGATGGGAATAAGAGAGGAGAGGAGGGGAGATGAGGATTGGAGAGGAGGGGAAATTCAGATTGGAGAGGAGATGGGGATTGGAGAGGAGAGGAGGGGAGATTCGGATTGGAGAGGAGATGGGGATTGGAGGGGAGATGGGGATTGGAGAGGAGGGGGGTTAAGGATTTGAGGGAATGGAAGGGGAGTTGGGGATTGGATTGGAGGGGAGATGGGGGTTGGAGAGGAGGGGAGATGGGATTGAAGGGGAGGGGAGATGGTTGATTGGAGAGGAGGGGAAGTGGGGATTGAAGAAGAGGGGAGATGGAGATTGGAGAAGAAGGGAGATGGAGGTTGGAGAAGAGGGGAGATGGGGATTGGAAGAGAGATGAGGATTGGATGGGAGATTGGGATTGGAGAGGAAATGGGGATTGGAGGGGAGATGGTGATTGGAGGGGAGATGGGGATTGGAGAGGAGGGGGGTTAAGGATTTGAGGGAATTGAAGGGGAGTTGAGGATTGGTGGGGACGGCAGATGGGGATTGGAGAGGAGATGGGGATTGGAGGGGAAGGGAGATTGGGATGGGGAATGGAAGGTAGATGGGGATTGGATGGTAGATGGGGATTGGATGGGAGGGGAACGGAGATGGGGGTTGGAAAGGAGGGGAGATGGGGGTTGGAGGGGAAATGGGGATTGGAGGGGATGGGAGATGGGGGTTGGAGATGAAGGGAGATTAGGATTGGAGGGGAGATTGGGGTTGGAGAGGAGGGGAGATGGGATTGAAGGGGAGGGGCGATGGTTGATTGGAGAGGAGGGGAAGTGGAGATTGAAGAAGAGGGGAGATGGAGATTGGAGAAGAGGGGAGATGGGGGTTGGAGAAGAGGGGAGATGGCGATTGGAGAGGAGATGGGGATTGGAAGAGAGATGAGGATTGGATGGGAGATTGGGATTGGAGAGGAAATGGGGATTGGAGGGGAGATGGTGATTGGAGGGGAGATGGGGATTGGAGTGGAGGGGATATGAGGACAGGAGATGGGAATTGAGGGGAGATGGGGATTGGAGGGGAGGGAATGGGAGATGGGGATTGGAGGGGAGGGAATGGGATATGGGGCTTGAATGGGAGATGGGGATTGGACAGGAGATGGGGATTGAAGAGGAGGGGCGATGGGATTGCAGAGGAGATGGCGATTGGAGGGGAGGGGAGATGGGGATTGAGGGGAGATGGGGATTGGAGATGGGATTTGGAGATGAATGAGGACGGAGGCACAGCCCCAACAGGTGGTGTTGATTTAAAAGGGCTTTGGCTTCTCCATGAGTTGGAACTGAACCCCATACAAGACAAGCTCAGATCAAAAAACTGTTGTGGATCACAATCCCCTGTCAAACCACTCAGCTTCCTCCAACCAGCATTCGCTCTCTCTCCCCACATCTTTCTCTCACAATCCAGATTGCTCTCCTCTCTCTCTCTCTCTCTCTCTCTCTCTCTCTCTCTCTCTCAATTCAATTCAATTCAATTCAAGGGGCTTTATTGGCATGGGAAACATATGTTAACATTGCCAAAGCAAGTGAGGTAGATAATATACAAAAGTGAAATAATGAACAGTAAACATTACACATGCTGAAGTTTCAAAACAATAAAGACATTACAAATGTTATATATATGTACAGTATATACAGTGTTGTAACAATGTACAAATGTTAAGGAAAATAAATAAGCATAAATATGGGTTGTATTTACAATGGTGTTTGTTCTTCACTGGTTGCCCTTTTCTTGTGGCAACTCTCTCTCTCTGTCTCTCTCTCTGTCTCTCTGTCTCTCTCTCTTTCTCTCTCTCTGTTTGTCTCTCTCTGTCTGTCTCTCTCTCTTTCTCTCTCTCTGTCTGTCTCTCTCTCTCTGTCTCTC